>NC_071275.1:19049014-19344014 GCF_023375685.1 Ictalurus furcatus
ATATTCTGAGTGATCAAGATAAGACATTTAAACAATAGACCGTATACTCATTCGTACTGTAGGGTGAAATTTCCCAGCATCAAACCCCCCAAAAAAACTCTACTGATGACGCATTTTGGAGTATAATTTGAACGATCTGAACCACTTTGGGTGGATAATGAATTGTTCTTCCTTCCTCTGTGCTGGGAAATCTTGCGTCCTGCACTACGACCGCTTAGTAGTTCTCACGCTGTATCACTAATGACAGTTTGCTCACAGTAAGCAATTTGCATGAAGAACACATGGTGTAATAATGACCACATAGACGATGGATGTTAATTGCATATATATATATATATATATATATATATATATATATATATGCTACTACAACGCACTACAGAATGCTACATGACAGGACAAACAACATATTATACTGTTTGTTAATTTTATGCTGGAATTTCCCTCAGAGTTGCAACGCCGCGCATTTGACACACGATCATCGCATGATAATCCAAGCTGAAAAGCTGAGGGTTCTCCGTGGTGTTCTGACAGCTCCGCTGTGACATCAGCTCGAAATACAGTCATTCTAGCTGTTTCGTACAGACTTGGAAAAACACTAGTCGGATTTCCACTGCGCTGGTGGACAAAAGAGGAAACCCCTTACTCAATGAAGCAATTATTCTAACTCAGTATAGAACCGTCCCTTTGTGTTACGCAATTTACTTTCACGGCAGATGTTGGGGAACGTTCCTAATTTGTCCAAACATGTCACAGATCACAGGTTAACGCTTATGAATAAAAAACAAAATTCCAGGGTAAGCCCATGTCTCAACAGGTGACAGCCACCTATTAAATCAACGAGAAAATTCAGGGACAAAAATGCGACGGAAGAGCGAGTGTAAATCTGATCGAATATCTGTACACATTCCTCGCGATATATATAAAAACAAATTAAATTAAACGAAAAAAAAAACATGCTTGAATGAAGCAAACCACTACATAAAGCGTGAATAGGGGTGAAAGGTCATAATATCTTAATGCACGTGTAATAGCTGATATCATGACGAGAATTTTATAGCCTGTCATTTAAGGTACAACGTTTTCATTTATTATCTAAGGTAAGTATTTTAAGATCCTTCGCTCCCTCTCAAATGTCTCTCTTGGTACGTGACAGAGAGAAGGACAGACGTAACCCTGGAATGGACACGAGGCTGTGACATTGCACATGTCTTCCATCAGGGTGTATTTTTAGGAGCAGAGTGTAAATCAATCTGTGTGTGTGTGTGTGTGTGTGTGTGTGTGTGTGAGGAGAGAGGTTTAGAAGGAGAGTGCAAAAGTTCATATTTAAGTTGAACACTAATCATGTTGAACATGTAGCAAAAACCGATTGGTTATTTATTTATTTATTTATTTATTTATTTACTATAGTTCACACCACAAGGCTGATGAATTCTCGAATCCGATTGGTCCGGATAATAACAGCAGCTCCAGTCACATTTATATTAATGCGCTCGCTTTAACACGTTATCGTTTCCATAGTAACAGCTCATTCACGGGGACGTGTGTCACTATTCATAGGGTGATATAAGTTTTTCACGAGGAGACATTTACACCTCAGCGCTTTGCAACAATTCAAAGCTACTTGAGGTGTAACTTTAGGTGTTCCGTGACAGGAAATTCTTGAGGACGGAGGTCTTTGCGGTTTCTCAGTAACGTGTCAAGCTGCCTTTTTTTTTTTTTTGTCTTAAGAACTTCAAGAGGGAAAAGAGGTTAAACCTGGCTACCAGTTAAAAAGTTAACAAAAAAGAAAGAGTACCTTCCATAACCACGGTATGAATTATGATATTTTATACACACAAGATACCCCTATGTTACCCCATTTGGATGCTGCACCAAGAAGGGCAATATATAGACTTAAAACTATAGAACGATATTTCATGGTTTGTTTGTTTTTTTTAAACAGTAACGATATAAATAAGGATATGAAAATAGTAACCTTCGACACTATCTTTTTCGGCCACGAGTCACATCGGCATACAGTCTCGAGAGCCGTGCCGTGCAAACACAAGCATTGATCGAAAAAAAAAAAAGTCAAACTTAATCCTGACCGTCGTCAAATACTACATTATACCGATTATGTAGGCAGAAAAAATAGAATATGAATTTTATTCACAAATTAAAATTCCACTGAAAATGCAAACACCAACACTCATAATCTAACAACAGGAAAAACAAACAGAAATGTACAAACACTTTTCTTCTGTAAAAGTGCATATAATCTTTAAATAATGAAAAATGAACAAGTCTTAAACTACGCTGTAATACATCAAAACAGTGACTTTGTTTACACGGACAGCAGTGATCTAATTACTGACCTTATTCTGAATAAGCCGATATTCTGATTAAGGTGTTTACATGAGTCCCTTTTAGAATACTCCTGTCATGTTCCCGTTTTACGTGTTATAGAACACAGATCGATTAACAGCACACGTCATTACGTCCCCACGTCACGCCGTTCGACGTCCCTCTAGAGTCTCACGTATCGACATATAGTTGGTCTTCGTTATGGGAGCGTATACAGTTTTGGGTGTTTGGGTGTCTTCAAGTGCGGTTAATTATTTGTCATGCAGTACGTGCAAATGCGTCCCAAACCGCGTACTTACCGTCTATATAGTAGTCGAGATACATGTATTTCTATATAGTAGGCAAGTACGCGGTTTGGGACGCAGCCGTGCTCTCTTGTTTGCCGTCAAACGGTTGAGCGCTGCCGTGTGTGTACGTGTCCTGTCGCAAAATGCGGTGAAAACTCTCACACGACGTTAATAGTGTGATTAAGGTGTGTACGTGTCTGTAACGCACGTCCATAATGCGACTAAAACAGGAATACTGCACACGTCTTAATTCCATTTGTGTTTACTTCGAGTATGACTTTAATCGGATAAAGGTCATCAACAATCTGTTTACATGCTAGTCTCTTAATCAGAGTATCGTCTTAATCGGGTTCGTATCGGATTATCGTTGTCCTTGTAAACGTACTGAGTAACTCAATAATTATTCAAATCAAGAACGAGTTTATTCAAGTACCGACTTTACTCTTAAACGACATACTAGGGTCGGAACCCCGTCTTCCGCCGCGTTTGTTCTCGTTCCACGCGTGAGACGCCCACGCCGCGGTGCGTAAACATGTCAGTTCTTATCATCGGAAGGAACTGTACCGGTATATCATGAACGATATGATTAGGCACCAAGTGTACTGACGTTTGGAGGGAAGAATAATAAAGGATTCTTTTTAGAGAGAGCAAATTCTATTTGAATTCTTTTCACTGAGTTTCATAACAAATTAAAAAATAATAAAATAAAAAATTAAATAAAATAAAAAAATTATATAAAAAAAACCCCCCTGCTAAAACGCATTATCATGGTAATACGTCGAAACCTTGGGCAATTACTGTAATATAAAAAATAAAAAAAAATGATCTGGACGCTTCTTTAATTTAATACGAATCACTGATTGCAATCATTTCCAGAGATGTTGTTTTTTTTTTTAATGGAAAACTTATTATTTTAATAAGCCGATCTTACCAAGCGAGGCCGATTCGTTCACTTTCATACCGATAATGGTGAAGAAAAAAAAAAAAAAAGTACAAGCGCTAGCCGCTCAGAACAACTGGCAAACGTGACACAATGCTGCATTTTAAACATGTTGTTTTCTTCATTTTAGCTCCACATGACCCAAAGCCACTGTATTACCATAGAGGACCGAGCGATGGGGCTTCATTAAGCAGCGGTCCTCGTTTGGTTACGGGCAAACAAACAAACGAGCAAACAAACACAGAAACAGACGAGCGGGGTTTAGTATCAATTAAAACTGAAAGCTGTTTGTGTGTAGATAAGATGTGGAGGCGTTAATATGTAATGCGGTTTGACCTCCGCCCACGTGCACATGTCATTTCTGCTGATCGTAAACCATAAACTGTGTGTGTGTGTGTGTGTGTGTGTGTGTGTGTGTGTGTGTGTGTGTGTGTGTGTGTGTGTGTGTGTCCCATGAACTTGCCACTTTGTTTATAGCGCCAGCAGCTGGAGTAGGTCTAAACACTTCCTGATGCTCAGTCACTCTGTGTTTCAGAAAGCGGTTACACATATTGGCTGAGGATTTCAAGTTCAACTAACAACCTTGAACTTGTGAGTGATTTATTCTCTCTCTGGTGCGTCCATCATTCAGCGAACAAATCACAAACAGCAAACACACACTCTCTATACGGTAGATGGACAGACGGAGACCGGACAGAATCAGAAAGCAAATTTATAGATT
The DNA here is from genome assembly GCF_023375685.1 of Ictalurus furcatus. Lineage (NCBI taxonomy): Eukaryota > Metazoa > Chordata > Actinopteri > Siluriformes > Ictaluridae > Ictalurus > Ictalurus furcatus. The sequence goes on from NC_071275.1 coordinate 19,053,309, forward strand.
TTTTTTTACATTTTGTTGTTTGAGGACCTACAGCGTGTCTATGGCGGCGCCCGAAATCGCGTACTGTGACAGGGCGTACTGCATTCGAAGCAGTACCTACTGCAGGGCCGTGGAAACAGTACGTACTAATCAGTATGTGTGTGTAGTATGAATACAATCCCGGACATACTACATCCGCCGTGTGACACTCGACGTCAACATAAAGACATAAATCTTAAAGGGAACACCAGATTAAAGTAACCGCACTGACGGGAAAATGCACATCGGAAAAGTGAACTGAATTAGTGATGTAATGTGGGCAGGGTTAACAGGCTGAGGTAAATCCGTTGCCGTTAGCTTGGCCGGCTAAGGCATGATGGAGATCACAAAAAGATTTCAAACGCTGTGACAACTGTTTTCTTGTTTAAACCTTCAACACGTTAACAATTTATTCGGGTATTGTTAATCCCGTTGCATTATGGGATTTTTTTGAGTAGCGTAGTGTTCATCGGTTGCATACTGCAAAATCTCACCGGAAGTAATACGCCATCCGGGTATTTCTCACTTACTGTTTCTCGCCTACTGAGAATTCGGGCATACGACCCCTCTGGCCTACTGGGTAGTAGGGTAGTACGTGATTTCGGACGCAGCCTATGTCTCTCTCTCTCACACACACACACACACACACACACGCTCAGCAATCCTACTGTGTGTTAAACCTCGGATAAAGCAAATGGGATTAATATGTAATGTAAAACGACACCTGTGTGTGTGTAAGTGTGTGTGTGTGTGTGTGTGCGCTAATAGGACAGGAGGTCATGAGGATTATATCTTCTATATTACTAACAAATCCACCTTCAACTGTCTGTCATCATTTTTTTTATCCAATCAGAGTCCTCTGAGGGAAAACATGAACAGAATCTGCGAGTTTAACAGTTTCAGTTCTTACAAAAGACAAAAATAACAGCCTTCCTCCCCCCCCTTCCCCACTTTGCTATAACAAATGACATCATTATATATCTGACAAACATTACATCGCCTTGGATTTTAAACATGTCGTGATTTAAAGCAACAAGTCCACCTTAGAGTGAATATTATTACCATGCTGGAAATGTGGGATATGAGATATGATCCACAATTCATTCAACATGCCTCTTTATTTAGTCTGCGTGTAGCAATTTATTTCTATTCTAATAAATAACATTCATTTTGACCGGGATCAGGGTTCTAGCTGCATCGACTCCAATAAAGTACGCAAATTAAACCTAACCGCTCGTCCTAATATACTACGATAATATATTAACGGTCAGCACATATCCTACTGTTGTCCTGATAAGAGTCCGTAATTGTTTCACTTTGACTTTTTATCACAATTTACGACGCAATATCACGTACCATCGTATTATCAAAGTCGCTCAAAGCTTATTTGCAAAGATAAAACACTTAAAGCTAGGCTTCTAAACAGCTATACGGTCAGCAAAATATCAGCTGATCAAAACTGTCCTAAGAATATTATTATTGTATTATAATTATATAGCACTATATTATTATTAGTGTATATTGTACAAGCAATTTATCAGTGTGTGTTTTTAAAAAAGAGGCTTTAAAGTGATCATTTTATCGTATGGCTGACCGACTACATTTAATTTTTGACTAAATGATCACTTTAACCCTGAGAGGTGTTATCCACGGACACTATAATGCGACTATAATCATATTGTAAGCACATTAGAATCAACAACAACACGCTAAAATAAGGATTGCATAAGGATTTTTTTTCCATGGGAATTTGTATATCTCCTTTCAGACTTTCACAGGGAATGTTGCCAAATCTGTAATATTCACACAGAAATGGCCTGCGTTTTATTGAACAGTCACAGTCAGAGTTACACAAGGGTTATTCTTTCACTAACGATTGTCAAACCGCATGAGAGTCATGCGTGTTTAACAATCTCGCTTGTAGTGACTAGAAGGTCATGAGGTTAAACCTCAGGGGTCCCAGAGAGCTTTTGAACACGTCCTTAACTGCTTTAACTGCTCAAATCAAAGCCTGGATCGGATTTTGCCTCAATTAACATATCATATATAAATATATATATACTGTATGTGCATTGGTCTGTACACCGAATGTAGCTTCTGGGTTATATTTAGCTGACATTTAGGTGTCACTTTATCATAAATACTGTATGTGGTCACATCTGTATTTAGACTCATGTATGTGTTTTTATATTGAGCGCTGTTCATCACCAAGGCTTGACGACATCATCGACCGCTTACATTTTATTGCCGTATTTAATTTCCTGACTGTGCAGGTTTGGGCTGAGAAGCGTGAGAGAGAAGTCTCTGCTGGGAAAAAATCTCCAGCAGATACGCTGATCGATTCATAGCGACCGTGTGGTTCAGCGCAGATACTAATGCACAACTTATACTGAACATTATCTAAGATCAGATGGCTTATAAAAACAGTAAGGAATTACGATTACAGATTCTTAAAAGAAAACCCCACATATGAAATATATTTATACCGAAATATCTGTGACGGGTTTTGGTGGTTTGTTGGTTGGTGTTGTGTTTTCGTTATTCCTGTGAGAAGTTAGCGGTCGTGTGTCGCGCTGATGTCACGGGGGACAACGTTATTGCTAGTACAGTTACAACGGAGTTTAACAGGAGAGAGAGAAAAAAAAAGTCAAACAAAAAAGTTGAGAACAATCAGTTCTTATCTGATTGATGATCGAGAGCTTATTTTCTCACATCATGTTAATTAGCATTAATATTAATATTAATTAGCGAGTGGAAACGTTGCTGCAAACGTCGGACTCGGAAGTCCCAGAATGCAATTCAGTTATGAGACGGCGAGTTACGGCGGACTCTCGGCTCGGCTAGTTAGCGATCTACGAGATGACGGGCGTGACGATGTTGACGGGCAGTTTTAACACGAGACTGAAGCTTTGTAAACTGACATGTTTGAGCAGAGTGTATTAATGAAGAGGCGAGAGAGCTCGACAGACCGAAAAAAAATAAATAAAGCGCTGCCGCATCAGTCTATATAGAGATGAAGCAAAGGCTATGTCGCACTGCACCACTTTCAGCAGGTAGTCGAGCGGCTTTCTGGGTCACGTAGGAAACCGCTAATCAAAATGAAAACAGAATGGACTGAACATATTGATGAAAGAAGTTTTAAACCAAAAGTTATTACAAAATAAATCTTAGATGCACTTGAAGATGCCATTAATTACAAATATTAATATACAAGTCGATCAGGGTGTATTTTTTTTTACTTTACGAGTGAGAAGAGGGCAAAACTCAAGCTGTAGGATTTATAATCATACTCTCTTGACAAGGGCAAAGCACAAATTTCGACAAGCGCCACAGAAACTGAAAGCTTTTAAAGCATGTTACAGATCACTGACTTAATAACGCTCCAGAAAACAAGAACATATTTCCTGAATGAACACTCTAGAAATGATTCATCGTTCAGCTTCAACGCAAGTTTTCTCTTCAGAAAATAAACGATCTTTCTCTCCTTTGTACCTCAAATCAAAGGAATGCATTTAGGTCTCTCTCTCTCTCTCACACACACACACACACACACACACGCGCACACACACCTGTGTTTGCCTTAAAACGCTGAGCGTGAGTTATTCTTCATCTCAGTGAGTCATGTCTTGTCCAGCTATGTGTTGTGTGCCACAGGTTTAATCTCCCGATCTAAAATAAGCTCTCTGTAAAGCATTAGAGCGCGGCGTGGATAAATAAAAACTCAGCGCACACTTCATCAGAAGTTCTTATCTGCAGCACCACCCCGACTTTACGGTCTCTGTGTCAGAGATCCACAGGACAGGGTTCATGTCAGCGTGTCACATTTGCCTAGCATTACTCAAATGCTGACATCGACCTCCACAGAAAAAGGGACAGGAACTAGAGTAAAATGATATATGAGGAAGAATATTGTGAAGAAACTTTTTAATTTTTATTATTAAATTTTTAAAAAAATAATAATTACAGTGTTTGGTTGCACCCAGGTGAAAACAGCTTTGGACATACAGTACTGCTAATTGCTTATCAAAGTTAGCAAGCTAGCTAGCATTAGACTGACAATTTATCATATACTGTGTAAACTATCACCCAATGTCACAGGCACACAACCTAATGTTAGGCTAACTATTTATTATGTAAACTACCGCCCAATGTCACTAGCACACACGCTAATGTTAGGCTAACTATTTATTATATTATGTAAACTACTAAACAAGGTAACATAAGTCTATCTATTTATATATTACTGCTACCTAAGGACGTTATTGTTTAACATTATGCTAACCATTACATCGTCTCAAATCAGAAGCCAATGGCACCAGCTAACATTCGGCTAAGTGATTTTTTTTTTTACTAGCATGGTGTGTTTGCTAGCATGTTTTATCCCTCATACTTCCAGATTGATGGCAACAGAGTGATAAGAGGGAGATGGTCGCTTCACCAAACCGCATAAATACTATTATGTGATATAAACTTTTATATATTTAAATTTATTAGTTGATATTATATATAAGTATTTATGCATAATATTTTTATGGATGCACAAAAAGCGCTGAATTAAACTACAGTCCTAAATGAATAATATATATTCTGGTGTGTGTGTGTGTGTGTCTGAGTGGGTCTTTTCAGTCTTATATAATTGGACAAACAGTTGTGTAAAGTTTTAGTCTGAAGTTCATATTTGTAACACTCATTTTATTTTAAATAAACTAAAAAAATGGTACTGAAAGTTTGGCCGCCCCATCCCATCCGATTAATCGGAAAAATAATCCGCCAACTAATGGATTATGAAAATAATCGTTAGTTGCAACCTTAATTAAAACTAATTATATTTCTGATGTATTTTCGTGCATGTGTCTATGTGTACGTACATACTGGCAATAACTAACTGACAAACACAGTGTAAATCTTGTCTCTGAATAATAAATCTCAGAGGTGGTATTAAAGTGTAACATACCTACCCAAGACAAACTGCTTCTCCGTGTGTTGGCGGACAGTCAAGTCTAGTAAGAACAATCACGAGCTAACGTAATTGATTTAGATGAAAAGTGTGGCTTCCTTCCAGCCTTGAGAGTGGACTGCTCAGTGCATTACAGCCTGTTCCTGCCCTGCACATTTAATCCTGTTTAATTAACACATTTTACAGCGACAGTTTAATGTCTGTTTGCTGTGCAATCAAAAAGGGAAATTGAGCGATAAACTAGAGTGGCTGTAAACGAATAAATCACAGGACGTGGCGACGATAACAAGCAGGATAATTCCAGTTTCACGGCAACCGGGTTCATATTAACGTGTCGTGTCGGACGCGTGTACGCGCCTAAGATGAAAAATCAAACATGTTGTGTGTACAAGGTTCAGTCTCTAAGGACCGTGTGTGCGGGGTGATGTCAGGTCGTCGCAGCCATCGATAACAGCTGTCAGATTTGTGATCGGACACGGTGCCAGATCAGACATCTGCGGTAAGCATGCACCTTATCAAATTTTCATCGCGCTGTAATTTCCGTTCATTCGTTACGGTTCATGATGTTATCCACGGTTATGTTTCATATCATATTACTGAAGGGGAAGTATGTAGTTGTAAATGATGTCATTTTGAAAAATCTATTCGATTACCGGGATGTTATGCCAAAGCGTATCAGCAAAAGTGTAAATGAGAGCACAGGGTGGAAGTCACATGACCTGCACTGTAGGGCTGGCTTTGAGAAATCCGATTAAAACTGTAGGGATAAATCAAATAAAAATTTTAACATCTACAAAAGTGTTATTCAATGCAGAATGGAGAGGAAATGAAACCCTGGCGACAAAATATTCAACATCTGATCATCTACTTATTACCGGGTAACGATGAAGTCCTTCTAAAAGTTCGAAAAGCGGTAGTGATTCCCCTGTAATATCCTTAAACGATTTAACAAAAAGAATCAATATTATATTGAGCGTATAATCTGATACCATATAAACTCTTACTACAGGACGTAAAAGTTAGAAACGTAATTAAAACTGCTTTTTCGTTTTTAAGTCACACATAAAGAGGGACTGGCGTGGCGTGAAAGTAGGTGACAGTTAAGAGTATGTATTTTAAACTCTCTGTGGTCGGACGTCAGGATGTGACACGACTGCTGGTTAGTTCCTCTGAAGAAAAGCTTATTCAAAATAAGCTTTCCTTTAGTAGTTTTGAGAAGTGGCGTCTGTCTGTCACAAGTTCCACAATCAGGTTCTGGTTTACAGAGATGTGTATCTCTCCGTCAGAGCTGACACGCTGTTCATCTCCACTTGATGCAAAAGTGATTTTAGGCTCTAATTCACTACAGATTTGTGTGTGCAAAAACACACAACTTTATATATCGATATACATTATGGGCGCGTTCCTGTGCCACGAGCGAGCGTGTCACGTGAATTATTTCGGCTCGTATGTTGCTTTAGTTCCGGATCAGAGCAAAAGTTTGATCCTTTTAGTTTGTTTCTCTCACTAGACAGAATTAAAGCGACCAGGAAGCCAAAAAAAAAACACAAAAAAAACAAACAAAAAAAAACAATGGCTGAAGGTCGTGTAGGGCAAAAAACTCCATCATTCATTGGTCAGAAATACAATGACGGATAAATGAAAACAAACGTTTGTAGAGAAATCGTAAATAAACCCCCCCGAGAACAGAAAACACGGAGCGCCTCTGAATAAATTCTTCAATAATGATGTAAATAACTAGTTTATAACATTGTTCTTTTGTGTTGCATCCAGTGTTTATTTTCTCTTTTTTGTTTGTCAGTCCAAATCTCCAGAACACACTGCATTTCTGCAGCTCTAGAGCTCGGTGCTTTGGCTCAGTTTTCAGCTCCTGGCTCGGTTTAGCTACAGAAAATCGATTCTCGATCAAATCGCTTTCTTAACTGCGCTAGACGTCGACTGGAAACCGTTACCGAGACCTCCGCGCTCAGACGCTCTCGGACCGGTTGATTCGGTCCAAACCCGAGCGCCCGCACCAAAGAGCAAAACTCAACACTAAACCCCGTATATATATGATCTCACCCTGAGTAAATCAGGGCCCGGCACTGGCACAGAGGTGAAAATTCGTTTGAAAACACTTCTAAATAACACGCACTAGCAATAAAAAAAGGCTGCGTATTAGACACGTCGATCGATCCAGTCTCGACAGCATGACAACTTTTGCCCGAGACGCGCTGTGAGGAATCGGTGCAGACGCACGGGAGCCAGTCTGACTCACTGGCTGTGTCGAAGGAAAAAGGCAGTACATCCAACCTCCTCTGTGCCTGTTTGATTCACTGGAACAAAACTAACTGAAGCACACACACTGTCGCCATACAGGAGGGCCTCCTAAGAAATCACACCATAACACAACAACCTACAATACTGGTCCCAGATAAGTGAGGAAAAACCGCCCACATGCCATGCAGAGATGAGTTCAGATGCAGCAGCAGGAAAGCAGCTACCGCATCGTCTCATCGCTGGAGGATCCGTTTGGATCAGAACACATTAGCCAGTCGACGTTTGGCTCGGTGGTTTAATCGCCCGTGATTACACAGGCAGAGTAAAAGCTAATTAAACTCTAACGATGATGCTGATTTGCTAAGAAGTCCCTCGATGGAGATTGCGAAGTGGCTGACGGTTTGCCTTTTAGCAGCTCTGCTCTCATCCACGTCTTTTATTTATTTCTGTTTACTTCTCCACTCAGTCACAAACTTCTGAGAATTAGATACGAGATGACACATATTTATAGAAATAACAAGCTGGTCAGACTATTACTCAGTTCATTCTGATACAAATCTTTCATCCAGAGTCAGATCATGTCTTGTGGTCAGTACGGGGGTGGTGCGGTTTCTGTTCGAAATAAAAAACCAGTCATTTTAAATAAAATGACTGATGCAACACTAGGGCGTATATTATCATCACAGGGGCAAGCCTTATAGTATTAAATCGTGAATTCAATTTTACAGCTAGGTCTACGTTACAGTTCGTCTCCAGCTTCTGACTACTGACTTCATTTCAACAAGCTAGTCATTAATGTTATTGTACAGTGAAGCAAAGCACTGCTCGCTACGTTTACAGAAACCTCTACGGTTACAGAAACTTCACACATGTAGTTATTACACACTGCCCGTTTTTTTTTTTGTATCCATTTCCACGTGATCCGTTTACTTCTACACGCGCTCATTTTTCACAGCTAGGACACTTGTAATTTTCTCACGTGGCTTAATTCTTCGCACGTATCGTTGAAACGTACACTCAGATGTTTTACACGTGATCACATAATACTCACAATGACGTGAAAGAATTATGATCGAGCATGCGAAATGTAGGCGATTTTTCCATAAGGGTGTTTATTCTATGGTTATTATTATTATTATTATTATTATCGTCTGTGGTTCATGGTAACAGTTTCACTGTGGTATGAGAGATATAATCTGCACCGGACAGCAGTATGACCAGAGCAGAAGGCACACTTGCTATTTACTTATTTACGCATCTATTCTTATTATCCTTATAAAGTTCGTTTAGCTATTATTTTGTTCTTTCATGTAGTATTTATAATATATTTTATTTAGAATCAAGCTCATGCTCTGTGAGACTACTTTGTTTTGGTCGTGATAAAGGCTTCAGGTGTACATCATCTCTCTCTGAGCTGAAGTGTAACCCTAAACCTCGGCGCAAATGATAGACCCTAATTATAACTGTAACCGTTACATTATTATTGATGTGTAACTCTACACATCAATAATATAAAATACTATAACACTAACAACCAATAATAACCAATACTGTTATAGGAATTTGGGTTTTACAGACAGACAGACAGCATGTGTTGTTTAACATCCCTCCGGATGAAAAGTGAATTCTGCCGGTGTTCATTCAGCACTTCAGTGATTCCGTTTGTGGGAACCTTTCTCTCTGTACGACTACTGCTATTACACACACACACACTCGCACACAACTTTGTGGCTGCCTAAGCTCTCAGATTTGGATTACAGTTCCTCGGGTCATAAAGTCCAGGCTGGCGTGGCCTCCCAGTGACGTATCTGTTTCCACTGCGCAAGCAGCACAAACCCGCGTGTGCGCTCCATCAGGAGCGAGGGGAAACCTGATGCCCTGGCTGCATGTCCACAATAACACATTTCTATACTATTAATGATTATTTCTGCAAAGTATGACAATTATGCCTGAGCCTTATTTTGATTCAGGAGAGGAGACAGCAGAGGAGACTCGGTGCTTGGAGGTGTAGCCATAGTAACCCAATGCTGGACTTCCAGGAACCTGGCGTCCAGCTGCAGAATCCATGAAGCCATGGATACGTTTTACGCGCGCGCACACACACACACACACTTGTCTCAATTTAATTCTACCGTTGTGAGGACCTTCCACTGACGTGAATATTTATTGTAGCTAATTAATGCTACGCAACACCTAAATCTACCCTGAACTTTAACTACACACCTGCACAAAGGCAAGATTTCAGCTATTTAAAAAAATAATAAGAAGAAAGAAAATTTTTTTCTTGTGGGGACTCGTCAAAATTCGATATAATGTCAGTATAGTAAAGATGAAGGCTTGTGCTGCTGGAGATAAATAATACTAGTGGCAAAAGATATTATTTATGTTTGTAAAATGTGTAGTAGTATTAATAGTAGTAGTAATAATAATAAGAATAATAAAAGCGGCTGAAGACCAACAAAATGTCCCTACAAGTCCAAAGCCTTCATGGATGCCCATCATTACGGGAATTATGGGAACACGTGACCACAAATAGATGGACAGAACCTAAAGATGGGTAACTATGCAGGGGTGCCATATGAGGGTGGATTTGAGTTGACACGTGGCCTAAAGTGACCCAGAATGTCCAGGACACAGGACTAAGTGCATAAACCTGACAGGGGCTCACCATGGGTTAACATCTTTGTAAATCTTTGAAGTTAACGCACTGTAATTTTGATTCCACATGCTAATTATGGCATTTACAGTAATAGTCAGGAATGCGTGCTTGTGTCTGAGTGGGATTGACGTGGCTCTGGGTATTCCATACAACTTTTGACATGGAATTTATGCTGAATTATGTGAGAGCATTCCTTATAGCAAGAGCAATCAGGAAGTCCTTGAACCCGAATCCTGTAAAGAACACCAGGAGAACTCTCTCTCTCACACACACACACACACACACACACAGGTAAGACACAATGTGTGCGCCAAAGCGCTTCTTACCTTCAGGGCGCACTTCTGCCCGGTTTTCTTGTTAAAACACTCCAGCACTTTGCCGTTGATCCCCAAACCGAGGACCTGAGTGGAGATCTTGTAGTCGTCCGTCACGGCGTTGCGTTTGATCTCCAGTTTCGGGTATCCAGCAGCAGAGTTAGGATTGGGCATGGGGAACTGTGTGGACTCGCGCTCCTTCTCCGGTTTGGTCTCTGCGCCTTCACTCTTACTCTCGCTTTCCGTTTCGGATTTCGTCTCTGGCTGTTCTTCTTTGGTTTTTCCATTTTGCAGCATGTTTTTTTTTTGTTGTTGTTGTTTTGTTTTTTTTTGCAAAAGAACTTTTGCAAAGCGATTCCACGTCGGTGATGACCCTCCACGCACCCAGCCTAAATCCGGCGTGATTTTACTGGCGCGCAACACTCATCCCAAACAACACGCGTTTATTCTGCACCTCCTCAGGTTCTGCTCTGAAATCTAGATGAGTTAGTACAGACTGAAAAATCCCTGGGTCCTTCATAGAAACATAGCTCTTACTGTCAGCCCCCAACTCTGAGCACTCGGGAGTACTGCTGGGAGAAAGTCACGGAGTTTTTAAAGAGAACGCTGACCGGCTGCGTGCGCGTTCCTCTCCGGCTCGGTGCCAAACGCGCATCAAGAGCTCAAATAGTGCGCTATGTAGTGTGGAAACGCCTTGACTTCATATCCTATATAGTGCACTCATGGGCTTAATAGGAACCAGATTGAGAATGGGCGTTTTGTCTCCCTACCCCCACCCCATGCGGTCCTGCCCCTATGCGTCAGTGTTACAGCCCTCGACTTCCACAAGAGCTCAGACTCTTAAAGCAACACCGACCTGCGCACTGCGCGCGCTCATCACTGACTTCTACTGCTGTCAAGATTCATCTTAAAGCATTTGGCTCGAAGACATTTTTTCAAAATCTGAATGCTGGATTTGGGACAAGACCCAGAGTACCACAAATAAATAAATAAATAAATAAATAAAGAAAGAAAGAAAGAAAGAAAGAAAGTTTGAGGATGTGTTGGCAAAACCCTAACCCAGAAGAGCTGACTGGTCCTAAACACTCAATCATCTTTAGTATTTGTGGTGGATCCAGGAATACTGGCACGCGCACACACACACACACACACACACACACACACACACCTACAGCATGTTTTTGGGAGGTAGGAGGAAACCAGAGAACCCAGAGCAAACCGGTAAAACAGGTAGAACACGTGAAACTTCACACAGAGAGTGTGAGTGTCAGGAACCGGGAACCCTGGAGCGGTGACACGGCGACGCTATGCACCGTGCCGCCGTTCTGAACACGCGTACAACCGATTTATTTTTACGACAGTACAAAACAGACAACAAAAAATATCTTAAAAAAAAGTATGCAGGCTTTTGTGTGCAAGTCTGCTACTGTACATATATTCAGATGTACTAGTATACAACTATGTATACAAGTACAGTGGGTTTTGCGCGTCATAAAAATGCATCGTTTGCGTCGCAGTGACATACGCCCAACAGGAAACGAACAATGTTCTCTTTAAAATGAAATGAACTAGTATACCAGTATAGAGCATACGTATGACGTTCATGAATATCAGCCAATATTATGAATATAAGAATAGATGTGGAAGTTCCGGTGTTGAACTACAGAATCTTTTGTTATAATGCATTTGTTACCATGAGAAAAAAATAAGCGCTTGAAGGGTACATTTATTTTATTTGAAATATTTCTGAATGAGAATGAAGTATGTTTTAGAAAGACCCACAAAGTTCACCGACGGGGCACTGCGAACGAAGCTTGAGATTTTTAAAGGATGTAGGAAATGTGCTGCCGAACACAAATGATTCGTCTGACAAGTCGAATCATCTAGAAGTTTAAATAGGAAATAGTTCTGAGTGCACTTCCTGACGAGAGAGTTCCTCTTCAGTTCTTTAAACATTGTGTCTTTGAAAGAAAAACGAGAAAAAAGGGAGAAGGTAAGAGGGAGAGTAGTGTGTGTGTGTGTGTGTGTGTGTGTGTGTTTTCAGTAATCCAGTGCACATATGAGTGCCACTCCCTGCTTTATCCAGTGCTTCTGGCTTTGGTCTGTGGGAAGCTCTACTGCCATTACGTAGTTAGTGGAGTGACCGGTGGTGGACAGAGTTCCTGTTATAAAGAGACAGAGAGAGTGAGAGAGAAAAGAGAGAGGAAGAAAAGTACAAGGGGACGACAGGGAGGAAGTAAAGTGAGACAGAGAGGTCAGAGGGACAGAGAGAAAATTAAAGGTAAAACAAATAGATGAGGAGAAAAATTTGAAAAATCACAACAACAACAACAAAAAAACATAAATGTAGAAGAAACTGAAAATAAAAAGCCCTTTTATGCACAAACTCAAATTCTAGATTTCTGTGGAAAATTCTCATCCTACCCGTCATGCGATCTCACAATTATTTTAAATCGTGTCAAATATGTAACACGAGCATTGTTTCCTCACACAATAATAAAAAAAATCCTAACTTTAGTAGCAATAATGATAATGATCATGACTTGCAGGTGCAGGTATCAAGTTTCAAAGCTTTCCCACTGTTCTGAGACTGTATACAGCTCAAATCCGAGCACACACTCACTCACACACACACACACACGCACACACACACGCACACAGCTCACCGGCACGAGTGAGCGTTTTGTATATGGGGCAGACGTAGACGCCGGACTGTGGCGGTTTGCGGTTGGGCGTGGGCACCATCCAGATGACGGCCATCTCGGTGTAGAGCTCTTTGGGCCGAGACTCGGTCAGCATGCCAGCGTGCGTGTCCCAGCGCGCCCCCTCCAGGAACAAACCGTGGATGAAACACCCCGTCTCGGGCCGCTCGGTCAACTCCGCCGTCGGCTCCGTCATCACCTGTGGAGGAAAAAGAGGATCAGGAGGATCAGGACATCAGGAGGACGAATTTGTATACACGACCCAGACGCTGTGATCAGATAATGATTCTGTAATGACACGATGTACCGTAGTCACAAACTAGCTCTGGACACATGATATGGAAAAATAACAACAGGCTGCATTACTTCGTCTTTAAACAAACAAATACACCTTTTCGATTTGCGCGGTGGTTATATAAGTCGTAAGACCAGTGTATTATTATGCTATCATCGCATAATAGTGACATCGACTCAGTATGCTGATAGAAATGCAGTTTTGCCGCAAGGGGTAATAGTAAGTTATGCAACATATTCAGCACCATTCAATGTAGAGAATTGGGCACACATCAAATTATCTTCACTGTCCCTGCATCTGTGAAAAAAGAAGGCTGCCTCGGGCCTTGGTGCGCCTTTTCAAGTAGTGCTTCTTGTCCTTAGATAAAGTCGACCCCAAATCAGAAGGAAGCGTAGAGACAAGTATTTGAGAAGGGTTGAATACACTTGAAGGTGTCCTTTAAATGGTTAACCTGCTGTTCTCCTTTAAAGGCAAGAAGATTAGGTTAGTATCGTGTTATAAAAATGAGGAGCGGAAGTGTGGAAACATTCATGCTCACACTGTGACATGCTAAATACGAGAGCTAAGTGGCGTCGTCATTTCTTTAACATCGAGTTCAGGAGGTGTAGCATTGCCGTGAACCTTAAAGCCGAAGCTGATGGTGTCGATGGAGAGGACAGAGCGGCGGGCGTAGTTCTGCAGCGTTCCCGTCAGGAAGGCTTGTGGGAAGAAGAAGCCGCTGATCCAGAACACAGCCGGAATCCCGCCGGAGATCCAGCGCTTCAAGAAACCGATGCGCTGCAGCAGGTCGGATACCCAGGAGGCCAGCGGCTTTAGAGACGGGTACGCCTACGGGAGAAATCACGCTCAGCGCTAAAACTGTAAGAACGATGAATGATTCCAAACAATTTGGAAGGATAATTATCAGAGGAATAATTGTGCAGTAATAAATGAAAAAATTTATTTTTTTAAATAATAATAATAGGCTGATTTTAGCATACATGAGGGGTAAGTTAGGTAACCATTCGCATAGACACAGAAACATAAATGCAGATGGCGCAAAAAAAAAGAGGGAAATTCCACGTACTAAATAAATGTTTCAGCCTCTCTCAAATCTAATTTATGTGTCTGAGAGAGTCAAGCGAAAGAAAAGTAGAGTGGGAGAAAACAACACAGAGGGAGAAAGGGTGAGGAGGACAGATTCTTGCCTTGGCCTTCCACATTTCTGGAACGGCGTTGATGAACAGACTGTTGGCCATGAGCTCGAGCTCGGATGACATCACCACCAAACCTTTCAGAGCCTTCACTAGATCACCGAGACTCTGCGTGATCACTGCTAGCAACTTATTATATCTGATACACAGAGAGAAAGAAAGACAACAATCATGGCAAAGAAAGTTAGCAAACACAGGAAAGAAAAAAACAATAATAATGAGAAAGAAGCAAAAGAGAAAGATGGAGGAAAGACAACTTGACGATTTATATGTGAGATAGAGAGATTATTGTAAATGGGACTTAATCTCAGGAGAGAGAGTACGAGAAAGGAGAATTAATACACAGATAAACGTGTCAGAGAAAAGAGAGAGCAAGAAAGTGACTAACAAACCGAGAAAGAGAGAATTAATGGTAACAAATGCAAAAAAAAAAATATTTGTGAGGGTGTAAGTAAGGAATTTGTGTCGCTTTAGTACATGAACACATAATATTAATAGAGTATCCATTTAAAAAGGCACAAAATGTTATTACAGGCTATAGGTACTGTCATTTCCTGTTTCTGATCTGTGTATGATGTGTGTATGGATGTACCTTATAACTTCCTGTATCAGTACAGTGTTCATAGACTCCTCATACATCACTGGGTACTTGGTAACGACTTCCTGAATGTCGACGGGGTTGGGAATCTTCTCCACAATCCCTGTCACGATCTCCTCGACTATCTGCGGGAAAGAAAAAGTTTTACTCTAACTTTTAGTAAAAAAAAAATATTTTTTTTACTTTGCCCTGTACTGTATGTATTAACGTTAAATATATTAGAATGGGGGAAAACTCACATATCTTAAGACATAATCTTAGACACATTGTCTATGAGTTCACAAACGTTTGGCTGAGGAGCTAAAGGAGACCCTAAGGGTGACTCTATACCTCCTCTCTGGCTTTGCCCCCACTGGAGGCAGCTCTGGGCTGCAGTCGGAGTACAGCACCCAACAGGGCGAACGTCTCGTTCTGGGCAAAGCTGATGTTTGCGTTGTCGTGCAGGCCGAAGATCTCTGGCGTGTCGTTAATAGGCAGGCCGCGGATGTACGAAAGATAGCCCTGCAAATAATACATTACAATCCTCAGGTCATACGTGCACAGAATGGCGCCCTGGGAAAACCCTTGCTGACAATCTGAAAACTCTCGGCTTCCCTGATCTGAGATATCGTTCTCTCTTGCACGTTTCTCAACCACAAGTAGTTCTAGTATTTTAAATCTGGTTACCCTAAAAGTAAAAAAAAAAAGAAGAAAATGACATATTAAAGCGCATCTATTATGGTTTTGAAACGTGCCTAATTTTGTATTAAAGGTCTCATATAATGGATTTACATGCATCCGAGGTTAAAAAACATTTTAACGTGCTCATAATTTAAACTGCAGCGTTACCTTTTTTCCCCCGGTGTCACAAACGACTCATTAAATGATTCGTTCTAAAGGATTCATTCTAAACTCTTCCTTTCAGAGAGCATACTCTGCTCTGATTGGTCAGACGTCCCAGTCTGTTGCGATTGGTTAACCGCTGTCAGCAAGCAGCCGATCAGAAAGACCAGAGGCGGGGTTTTTTTTGTTACAAACCTACGTAGGTTAGTACAGGAAGTAAAGTCTGGAATCACTAACGACTCGTTTCAGCTGTTCAGAATCGATTCCTTCTTTTGGGAGTCGGTAACTCCGTTTGTCGTGCGCTTTGATTTTTGAAACTTTGCAGAGCTTTTTACATTCACAAACAGCTCGATAACACACTATATGAAAGGTAATATTTGAAAAAAAACATAATAGGTGCACTTCAAAGATTTCTTTTCAAGTGCAGACATTTTGACAGCTACTGTAGTAAAGTGATTGGACTTATGTCCATTTCCATCGCTTCAACACACTTCAAAGTGTGACGATCACTGCGGGAGGAAATCACACAAAGATAGCCAGGTTTTAGATGTCTTTGAGCAGATTCTTTTTTTGTCTTCTTTTTTTTTAACCACTAATGTTTGTTAAACTGCTTAAGCAGTGTGAGCTTGTGAGATGGATCTCAACATCATTTAGCCGCTGCTGGAAAAGGTTCAAATATGCAGAAGATGCTGAAAAAGCACAGAATGTGCAGGACCTGGAGGATTTCTCTGAAGACCAGTGGACAGTTTAACGGCTCCGGACGAACAAGGGACTCATGAACAACTCTCACAAAACATAAAAACAGACGGTCGTTGATCATCCGGGTAACGACACGCGGTATTAATAGTCAAGCGTATGTAAACGTCTGAACTGGTCTATTGTGTCTTGTGGACTATATGTAGACGTCTGCTTATGTCAAACAGCGTATTCGGGGACGTATTAAATAAAAAACTAAATGCAATTTTTATGATCGCTCTAATTTTTAAAAAATGATTAACACTGTGTAGATTCTGCAAGGCGTATGTAAACGTATGACCTCAACTGTGTATCTGCTTTCATAAAGTAGACGTGTCAAAGTATGTTGTAGACAGAAAAACCGGAAATTTTGGTCTAAAACCGGATTTTTTTTTTGTTGCTATAATTCAGTCACAGTGACATGCGAGGGGTTTTCCCGGATGGACACATACATCAAAACAATGACACAAATGTTGAAGGAAACTGTTCTCAGAATACAGCATGTAAATATTTACATATACCGTAGATGGTTTGAACTGATTTACCCAATAACAGCTCAGTGTTGCTGTGTGTGTGTGTGTGTGTGTGTGTGTGTGTGTGTGTTGTTCTATGAGTAAGCTGCACATCTGCTAAATGTAATATAAACCTTGATGTCCAGGTCTGTGCTGATCTGGCGGTACTCTCCTGAAGGTGAGTAGACGTGATCAGGGTTCAGCACAGAGGGACAGTAGAAGTCCTCCAACACGTTCATAATGCAGCGGCGATCCCAGTCGTCTGTCACACGGCCACCGTAGTTTATCTCGCCGGCTGTGTACTTCAGAACCTAGACACGGAGAGAGACAGTGTGAGACAGAGAGTGAAAAAAAAACAAAAAACGAAGTGAATACTATATAATAACGTCAAGGCTGAGTTTCCAATTCCACGGTAGAGCGAGCTCACGATGCTTTTGGTAAACTCGGATTGTTTACGAGAAAAGCTATGCGGACGTGTGTGTGTGTGTGTGTGTGGTTTATTTTCTGATGTGATGTTATGATGACTGTGCGTTTTTTTTTCTTTTTCTAGACATCATAAGAAAGACAGGTAACGTGTGAGGAGTTGTCGAGGAACGTTTCGGCAGCAGGACGACCGTCTCATCCTTCTAATTCAAGAGCGATGCAGAGTCTCTGTCCTGTTTTCTCTCAAAGAAACACACTCAAAATACAAACTGTCCTGCGTCTGTGATAGTTCCAGCTGTGACGGGTTAAAATTCATGTTAAAAGTAATAAATAATATAGGCTCAGTGGTGTGCCCTGATACATCTGGTGAATGAATCAGCTGTGCTGTGGGTGGAACAGGAAAGAGAAAGAATACGAGATGAAAAAGAGGCATGCTGGAGAATGTCCTTCACGTATTAAAAACGCCGTGTGTATCTGTGCTTGCCTTGTAAGGAACGTCCTGGTATTCATCAAGGAACATTTTGAGTTGGCTGATGCAGATGCGCAGGTCTCCGTCTGTGAACTCATACGGAATGTTGAAACCCAGTGGACCAAATTTCCTGCGCTCGATAGCGTTTCCGTGGAACAGACAGAGAGACAACAACAGAGAACGGAACTCTGCAGACTGAGAGAGAGAGAGAGAGAGAGAGAGAGAGAGAGAGAGAGAAAGAGATTAGAAGACAGATTAGTGAAGGAGATGTTAAAGAGAAATATATTTAGTGAGATGTTTACAATCCTGAGGACATCAAGCAAAGTAAACACATGAGATCAGTTTATATGGGTTTATATAAAGTTCTGCATGTGTGTGTGTGTGTGTGTGTGTGTGTGAGTGTGCACCTTGGTGCAGGAGTTAAGGAAGTCATCACTCAGGCTCATGTAGGTCTTCAGTAGGTTGGCCTTGATGCCTCGTGGAGGCTCGATGGTCATCTTGGAGCTGTTCTGAAGAATGGAGACCGGGAATTTGTTGCTGGGCAAACTAGTGAGCCACAGGCGGAAGTCCCGATGGACCTGAGACATACACACACACACACACACACACACACACAGGCGCCCACATGCACAGACCGAAAAGCACAAAGTGGTTGCTTTTAGTGTTGCTCCAATTAAATAAATGTACAAATGTCCTGTTGCTAAGATAATTACCTAATTAACTAAATGCTACACACATTGTGTCTCAGCGCATTTCCTACTCGCACGTGCAGCCATGGATATGCAGGTGCGCAGTGTATATTTGCGCACACGTGTGCGTTGGGAGTAACTAACCTTGTCAGGGTCGATGTTCTCAATGAGTCGCTCCAGAGTGGGCATCCAGCTCGGTGCCAGGTGGCAATTCTGGAAAAATACCCACTGCCCCTTGTCCATCGCACTGTGCATCATCGCTTCAGCCCAGGGACCCTGACGCACACACACACACACACACATAAACACACAAAGAAACACAAACAGAAAATTCACCTCCAGCAGCAACAAATGAAACACACACACACACACACACACACACACAGACATGGACATAACGTTAAAACCAAGCAAATCTGACATCAACAAGCAATCCAGCCTCAACCCACAGCCTCTAAAACACTCAGGCAACACTCTCAACAAAACTAAACACACATTCAAAGTTCCACAAAAACATTCAGCGTAAAACATCTGTGATTTGTCATCGCCTTTGCTCTTAAACTAGCGGAGACAAATTCTTAGATTGGTGCTTCCTTTCTGAGAAAGGCCAAGGATGCTGTAGCATGAGAAGAACTTACAAATTTGTAGATCACCAAAAAAAAAAAAAACACCCAATGTCATGACACTGAAATAAGACTCAGTCATGAAAACATGCCGCCTAGACAAAACAATCACAAACAGGACAAAAAGCAGACACGCACAGCCAAAACAGTCTAAACGCTTGAAATTAGGAACATCCTGAGAGCTGTCCACAGCATAGAACAAGCAAAAGAGGAGTAAAAAAAAAACAGAAAGAAGAAGACTTAAAACATTACAGACTGTGTACAATCCACGGCTGTGGATTTTTAAAAAAAAATATAAGGCTCTATTCAAAATACCTAATAAAGCAATTCATAATCTAACATTAATATCATGTTTGTCATTATTATGATTATTAAACTGATATACAGTGCACATATAAATATACACATATTTTAACATGAACCCCCAGAATGGTCTGTAAATTCTGGCTCTTACAGTTCTTCAACCTCAGACGTGTGTGGGATTGTTTTTCTTTTAGGTTTGTACCAGCCCACAACATGTTCTGATGAATTTAGTCGGTTCTAGTTTCAAAAAAATAAACCTAATTTAACCAACACAACTCTGACCAGGCAGTTACTAAGGATGAATGAACGGTCTTTTTTTGTCCCTCAAGCTTCATCATACCCGACACCTGACCTCTTGCTCACGCCCGCATGAAAATAAAGACCAGAGTGAACCTTTAGTTGGGTACATGTGAACCTTTCTGGCAAGCTTTCTTGAACAATAAACAAGTAATAGTGTGCATCCTTTTCATATATGTATTTGTATCTGTCCAGAACATATTATCTATTCATTCCAAATAATTTATTTTGTATTTGGTTACACTCCTGCCATATGGAGCAATCTTTACATGGATAACAACACTCTGTGGCTGCATTAGGAATATTTCAATCTTTACAGACTGAAAGAGATAGGCATAAGGTCTATGGGATTTACTCGACATTCTCCAACACTTATGTTGTTGAGTATCACTGACAGGAAGCCTCTAGAATGTTCTCTCCCATTCACACTAGTTCACTCGGCTTGTCATTTTCCAAGACTAGAAAGTTTATATGGGTTGAGGAATGCTGGCGGACCTGATTCATCATATTTATTACAGCATGAAATGTGAAACATGATCCCATATTACTGTAGCACTCTGAGAAGTCTCATGCGTAGGGGTGTGACCTCAGGTCTGTTCTTTTCCATTATGAGACCTTCGCTAGGAACCGAACGCACCAGTCATCGTCCTGAGCTCGTTAGGAATGTAGCGGCTCTTTAGTAAGTGACCTGCAGGCTAGCAACTGATATCAGCCCTCAGTACAGATCCATCGTTAGTAACACGGAGGAGAGAAATGCTTTATTATATCCCTGCTTTGTAAAAAGGTCTGCTAGGGTGAAGGGAAATTCCAGTCATGATTCGCATTTAAGCAAACATACAGCTGCACAGAGCTACATGAACATCTGCACACCATTCACACTGTAAACTACATTTCAGAAGGTCTAATGATGTGGAGTAGACCTATCACACCACGGCATACCTGAAAAATAAAATTGTTTCATTTTTTTTTTTTTTGGTTCTAACCTGGCCCTGGCCTAGCGAGATGGCGCTCATTTTCTTGGAGAACTTCATGACATCGGCAAATTTGTAGAGGTCAGCTGCGGGGTCGGTGCCGGGTGATAGAACAAAGATAAGCGGAGTGGAGGGCGACGACTCCTTGAAGACCACAGACAGGTCAGACGTCTAAGAGAGACAGACAGGAAGACATAACACATAATGTATATAAAAGTCTAAAACAGAGTACTAAGCAGTATTTTTTTTATATATAGATATCCCAAATTTAGTCGACTGGCCAGTTCATGTTCGGTGCTTAAATTTTGCACTGGAGCTGGACTAAAGTTTCATATTCTTGTTTTAAAGGACATTGTTAATCTCAATAAGTTATTAATCTTATTTATTATTACTTTTTTTTTTTTTACTAAAACTCCAGGGATAGTTCTATACTAATGCATCACTTCCAACTTTCTGCTACACAAAAGATATCAAATTGTGCGAATAATATGACTGCTTCCGTAACGTTACAGCGTTCAGCTGTTGTCAACCATCAAACAGTCACTGATGATCGACTACATATGATGTAAAAAGGGAAATTGTGTAATTGTAATTATTATTCACTGGACCACACCTTTAAGTCAGCCTTCAGGATTTAAAGACACAGAGCTCTGCCACCCCAGTACTTTAGGAGTTGATTATCAGAAAGTATAGATATTGTTTACCTGAGGCTCGATGAAGCGCTGACCCAGCTGCGCTGACACGAAGTCCTGCAGGCCGTGTGTCAGGCAATCGACACGCAGACAACGCAGCACTAACAGTCGCTGAAAGCTGTCCAGCTTGCTCTCCCACTCGTCCGGGAGAGGCTCTCTGTACAGATCACATATACAGAACCATGAACTAATACACATATTTACACAGAAACTCGCTCAGATGTAGGGGAGGCCACATACTGTATGGGTGTGATGAGCAGGCGTCCACATACTTTTGGCCATTGTGTTCAGTATGTGTTTGTGTATGTGTAAGTGTGAGAGGATACCGGTGTGGCTGGCTGCTGTCAAAGATCCTCCTGTATTCTGACTCATATCTGGAGAAGGTGTGTGCCAGGCCTGTAAAGTTGGGCAGAGCACTGAGGGCCATGACGTCCCGCCACGCCCGTTCTGATAACCAGGCGGGCGACGGGTTCGGCAGCTGCTGCAGGCTTGTGCCTCCTGACAACATGTACTGCCATTCAGCCTGAACATCCAGCACATTAAAACAGAAGGTGAATCATTTCCATAAATCATTTTTGTCATGATTATATAAATGAGCAGACAAGACCGACTGACGTTCCAGCAGCACACTGAAAAGAAAAAAAAAAAAACAACCCCTGAGGACAGAAAAGCAGGAGTGGCCGAGAGATTTCTGGTTAATTGTTTTCTCACCATAACGATCTTATTTTTGTTCATCATGATGCGAGCGCACAGCAGGAAGGCGAACATGAGCTTGTGCTTCTCGAACAGGCTGCGGCACACGTTGCTGTAGAGGCTAAAGGTGAAGTGCTCGTTAATGTTGATGATGCGCTGCTCCAGTGTGTCTAAGGGAAGACAGAGAGCCATGTGAAGACAGACAACTGCAATGGAGCTGTCTCACTTCTACTCCGGTTATATGAGCGTAAAAGTGATGACATTAATTGATGAAACAGATACGAACGATGATTCAAAATAGAACAAATGTCAGTTAGAGTGATAGTCTTCCATGGTGAGGCTTAATTCGTGTTTAAAGCATGGATCTAATCTGACTGAACACCATCCACACGGTGAAGCATGGTGGTGGCAGCATCATGTTGCGCGTTACCCTTGCTCTCTTGGTTGTCTCTCGGACTAATGCCCTCCTTTTAACACCCGGCCCATTTGATAGCTACTTGGTCTTCGTGACGCCTTTTGTTTAGGTATGTTCTCTAACAAAATCTGCCGCTTCCAGAAGCAGGTGTATTTTTATTACATCATGTGACACTAACTGCACACAGGCCACGCCTGAACACAAAAAAGCTCTTTCCTTAGCTGTTTGTTGTTTCAGGTCAGGGAAAAAAAAAGACGTCACATGCATCATTCAGTGACCGAGCTCCTCAGGGAGCAGAGATTCAGAGATTGGAGGTGTCGGATAACAGCCATTTTTAGGTGATATTTAGAGAACATGTGGTTGTGTAGAAGGCACCATGACTAGCTGCTAGTCTGGGTGCAAAGTGAACTTATGAGGAGGTGGTTGTATTCTAAGTGAGAAAAAAAAAAACAGAACTAACAAATGTGTAATTAAAAAAAAGCACACTTTTGTTTACATATTAACATTATAGTACATTTACGTTTACATATCAACATTATAGTTAGTTGTGTAAGATATGACAGACCTTCTATTGTGCCAGCTGCTGGAATGATAAGAATTTGTTTATTTTCAATGATAAGAACATTGCATGTTATTGTGGTTTGTAACCCCTGTTAGACGGTTAGACAATACACGCTTTCTCCTTGAGAAAAGACAAATTCTTCCATTTATAACCAAATTGTTCTGTTCTGTTGTACTGTCTGTCTATTCCTTCCTTCAACATTCTTAGTACTGTTTGTCTTTATTCCTCTCTACCTGTATACTCTAATGATTTACAATCGCATTAATCCGTGTGACAAGAAGAGGACATGTTCCCGTTTGAGTCTGGGTCCTCTCAAGGTTTCTCCTTGATGTCTTCTCAGTAAGTTTTTTCCTCTGGTTTACCTATTAGGGCTTTAAATCTATTGTTAAAACGCGCTAGCGCTATACAGATGAATCTGAAATGAATATTTCAATCCTTGAAACGGATGAGACGGAAATGACTTTTTTTTTTTAATAGCTCCTGTCTTTCTAGCACTTTAAGAGATGACGACGATGGCGTCGTGTGAGTGTCTGCTCTACCTGCACGTTCCGAGTTAGCAATGCCCGCCATAAAGATGCCCAGGAACCACTCTAGAGAGTACTGATACATGGGGTCCACGTTGGACAGGTCGGACACGCAGAAGAAGAGGATCTGGGTGCGCACTGCCACAGGGACGTACTCCAGACGTGTGGCGTCGATGTCTCGCTCGGTCTTCTCCGCCACCATCACTTTGGCCTGCCACAGTCCAGAATTATAGCAATAATATTCATAGTTAATACGTCTTTATTTAACGCACAGTCTTTCTCAAGAAAATGGATGCAAACTGAAAGAAGCAAACTGAATGTGATCAAAGGAACTGAAACCTACAATTAAAAAAAAAAAATTACATAAAGAAAACATTACATTTATTAGGTTCTGGTATGTATTTCTTCCTGTATTAACTTGAAGAGTTAGATCTGCTCTAAGGAATTAAAGGTGGCGTTTGTAACTTTTGTAAATAAAATATATATAATGTAATAATCATATAAATTCGAAGATACCTTAAAGATCTATAAGTATTTGCAATACTGTCAATGTGATGAATATGAGCAATGATTTATTCCTTTCAGCATTTCATTAAAATTTTTCCAGCCAGGAAATAAGGGAGTCAGGCTGGTTAATAAGGTGAGAAAGGCTTTCCTTAGCATTGGTCAGGTTCTTCTGTAGTTCGCTGACAGACCTGTATCTCTCCAGCTTTGATCTTGGAGGCTCCAAGCACTCGTATGAGCTCCTCATCGTCGACGGGGTTACCCTCTGATGAGCTGAGCCTGAGCAGGATCTGGTCCTCGATCTCCTTCAGCTCCTGCTTCATGCGTGCGTTGCTCACAATCAGCTGGTTCTTGGCCTCCTCCAGGTCAGGCCTCTCCTCAGCCACCACCCGGCCCAGCAACTGGTCCTGCAAGCCGCTGCACAGTACACGTGTCGCTTTACCGTAAGACTTCGACTTTCTATTGAATTTACCGTTAACCGTGAAAACAGAACAAGAAATGAAATCCGGACGACGACACGTTTTTATCACTTTAGCATAGTTAACGATTGCTTTCAGTTGACAGGATGTTTGAGCTGTACCTCGGGGAGAGGGTAAAGTTGATGAGGGTGACTTTGGTGGAGATCTCAGGAGAGTAGTGTGGATTGGGCAGCTTAGTGGTGATGTACATCTTGAAGTCGTTGTGGTAGGGAATAACAGTGTCACCTAACTTCAGTACTGTACTGCCCTGCTGCTTAAATGTCTGAGCACACACACACACACACACACGCACATTGATTACACTGATTACCTTTGCTAAGATCAAATAAGTACTGGCGAACGTAAGATGAATTTTTTTTTCCACACTCATGCATTAAATCATAAGCCTGTGATTAATGTATGTACCTGTCTGTTTGGTTGCTTACTGTGTCGAATTGTTAGTTTTATTTCAGCTAAATAAGAAGCTCCTGAGAGAATAATTTCAGTACGCATATTACCTGTCGCAGCAGAACAGGGTCGAGTGCCGGGTCCAGCTCCTCTCCCACATTCTCCAGTAGACAGGGCTTCCCGAACCGAACGGCGTTTTCCAAACTGCGCAGGAAGTCCCTGTCACTCAGCTTCATCACATCCAGTCCATTATCACGTTCCTGCAGAGACAGAGATGAAAACAAGGCGTAAAAAGTCGGGGAATCATGACACTCGGAAGCAAAAACACCTGCCCAGACACACAGTTTAAATAGTGTGTGTGTGTGAGAGAGAGAGAGATAGACAGGGAGGCTGTGCAATGTTTGGGAAGTGTTTCTGAGCTCTTGCCATGGTCTTTATCCACTTGTTGGCCTGGCCCTGAGGGTCGATGAACAGAGACCAGCGTTGAGAGTACTGACTGATCACTCCATTCTCCACAGAGAGGTTGTCTTTTGGCAAACCGCCAATCTACACACACACACACACAAGAGCAAACACACATAAACAGTAGATGCACACACACACATATAAAAATACAAAGAAACAAAGGACATTGTCTATGTATAATCGCTTATTTCTCAGTTACATCATGGATTGGTTTTAGCGCTAATTTGGACTAAACTGGCTTCGATTTTCAACTCTTGTCTGCGTAGATACGTGTGAGAAGATACATGTTGGTGTGTGTGCGGTTGTGACCTGCCAGGAATGAATTTTGACTTTGTCTCCGAGTGTGTTGATGAGGCTGGGCTCGGATGTGTGAGGGACCTGCTGTTCCTTAAAACCACGCAGCCATTCCTCAAACATCGACACCCGATACTCACCCTGGAAAACGCGCACACACACACACACACACACACACTCATAAACGCTACATAAATCTTGACATGCTATAGATACACTTAACATTCAAAACTAATACAATACAACACAGAGTGTACAATCTTCCATACTCTTGCATGTGTAGTCACATACAGGTTTCATCAACATGTACACACACACACACATACACACAGAACATGTGCATACTCACAGTGAAAGGTCCGAGGTAGGCTACGTATCCTGCAGCCAGCAGCACATCGCCAGCTACATTATCCACCAGATAATCCAAATGTTGTACTGTTTCGCTCCAGCGCACCTTTTCATCAGCAAGCCCACCAATCAGCTACAACACACACACACACACACACACACACACACACAAACATACATACATAAATTTTTATGTGAAACATGTGGCTTTAACATATGCATGCTAAACACAGAGATGAAAAAAAAATTGTTACAGAAATGACATAAGGTTTGTGGGCGGAGTTAGGGCCACATGCCGGCGTAACATTGCCGATTTAGTAATTTGGCTGTTGTGAGAATGAACTAGAGACGTGTGAATTGTCCAAATGATTTGGACCAGCGTTTGTCGTATAGGGTGTGTGTTGTTCTGGTGATTTGGAGAGGTGTGTGTTTTGTGTGTATGTGCATGTGCTGCGTTATTTTTACAGATTTGGCCCTGCTCACCTTGTCTGCACGAATCAGTCTGCTTTCACACAGCTGGCACTTGCTGTCAAGCTCGTCACGTTTGGCTAAACACTCTTGATATTTAGCCTGCAGCGCCGCGATGCCCTCCTCCACCGCCTCGAGCTTTTCTTTGGCCTCCTTCAGAATACTCTGAGTTATTGCCAGGTCCTCCTGGGCCACAGCAAGGGCTTGCTGCTCACACACAATAAAATGCAGATATAATTAGGGTAGAGCATTCACAAGAATTTACAGAACTCACATATCACAAAAAATATTGGGGAGTGTTTGCGGTACTGATTTCCGAACCACAGGGGGCAGCATTGTGATGGAATTTCTCACCCGTATGGGCTCTACGGTTTTGGCCACAAAATGGTACCCATGCATAGCGCGCACCCACAGGCAGATGGACGTGCACGCCCTGGACACTTTAGCTATGGAAGCCGGCTGGAACTCCTCGTTGTCTATGTAAGGCTGCAGCATTTTGATCACAGAATCCGGGATATTGTCCTAAAGTGCAAAAATAAATATGTGCTGGTATTTAAAAAAAGGTCACGGTACCCATACAGGCAAGTTCAGAAGTTACACAAAGATCAGACTGATGGACTAGACAGACTAACAGAAAGTTACTAGTCTGCAGCAATTACATGATAATACTAAATGGCAATAGATGACTTTAGTCTACGCATGGCACATATAATCATACGCATGTGTACAGTATATCCCAAATAGAAAGGAACTGATCAAAGCACAAGAACAGCTACAGTACACCACCCCTTATGCATTTAGGAGCCGTGTTTAAGGGCCCGATAATTGCTCCTTGCCTAATAATGTAGAATTAAGAATGAGAAAAATGATCATTAGAGATAACTACTCATATTTTATATAGAGAGAGATAAATAAATATTGACAACTTTGATCTTTCGATTTAATAGATCTCGTTTTAAGCTGTGAATTAGTTGGCTCTCCGAGGTTGGGGGTGAAAAGAAGATGAAAAGAGAGTTTATTTGGCTTAAAAATGGAGGTAAAGTTTTGAGAAAGAACCTGTTCTTGTGTCAGAATTATTTCACCCACCTACACTATACTACACTAAGAAAATCTTAAGTCACAAACTTGTGCTGAACGCTAACTGAATACTCGGCGCATGTGTGTGGATGTTTGTGTGACCTTGTCAAACTTCAGTAGGCCATCTACGAATTTTCCTGGATCCTGCAGAAGTCCTTTTCCAGGCTCCCAGTAATCATCCACCTTGCTCCCTGGCTTTTCTCCAGGTACCCGTTTTGGTTTGATTCCCTTCAGAATGCAGACTGCCTCGATGACCAGCTTCACTCCCTGAGGAGGCCTCTGCATCGCCCTCACCTGGACAACACAACACCGTTCGTCAGTGGGGATCAAAGAAACACCGTTCATCTGTACGGCCTTTGGAAGGACTGAGCATCACCTCGGTGACATCGTTCTTGTTGAGAGATTTGAGGCTGGCTAACGCGTCATCCAGTGCAGGCAGAGCTTTATCGAGGTTTTTCTGGGCATCTGCAGCATATGCACTAGCTATACTGGCCTTCTCAGACGCCTTGGCCTCCTCGGCCTGCACCGCCACACGGGTCTCCTCTGCAACCAATGTATCTTGCTACGTACACACACACACACACGTATATAAATATATAGACAGACCATTCATTGACAAGAAGATGTCATTTAAACTAAACGTATTATATGATGATGTTGTGACTTGCCTTGATTTTCTCCATGGTGACAATGGTGTCTCTGGCTGCTTCTTCCAGGAGAGGCCTCATTGTTTCCAACTCCTCCTGCATCTTACTCACGTCCTCGGCTGTGCTCAAGAGCTGCAACACATACACACACACACACACACACACACACACACACAGAGGAGTCAGATGACAAAGACAGATTCAAACAAACTCTCTTTTCTTTCTTGTTGAGGTCACCTTGTCCAAACCCGCCTTCATGCGCTGACGAGCCCCATGCAGCTCCTGCTTCTTCCGGCCAATCAGTGCTGAGAAAATACTGAGCAGCTCCAGGTAGCTCTTGGGTGTGACGTAGTTATGGCGTGAGAGTTCAGCACGGTAGTGTTCGCACTTGCGAGCCACCATCTGGTGGATCTCAACACACATCGCCGTCTACGAACAGAGGGTGTCGAGAATATTTTGATTGGGTATGTCATTTACACGCAGCACACATACAGTACACACACAGACTTTCTCTCACCATGCCTCTCAGGGCAGCAGGACTGGCCTCCAGTTCTGGTAGCTCATTGAGGAAGGACGTTGCTACAGACTGTAAGGCCTCCTGTGGCCATGCGCTAAACCAGTCAATAGTGCAGCACGTGACCAGAGAGGGGAACTGCCTGATTCTGGCTCGGAACACTTCACCTATCGGACTTGAAGCAAGGAGACAGACATATTTCAGAATGATTCCCACGTGAGAGACTGCGGACAATCCTGAATAGATTAGATTTTTGTGGAACATACCATACCAGGATTGAACCTAATGAATCTGGCAACCCATAAATTTTGGCGTAGACATTGATTACTATTTACTGGATGTACAATGTGTGTCTCTAATATACACTGAGAAAAGTAAGTAGTCCTAGACTTCCCATGAAGATGCAACAGTAAAGAACGTTTCATGAACAGGCACAACCTCATGCACAGCACGGTGTGGATGTTACTGCGGACCCTCCGGACGTAGGCGGCCATGAGGTTGGCCTTTGTGGGCTGCACGCCGAGATCCTGCACCACGGGTTTCATGGCGGTCACGATCCTCTCCTGCTCGTCTCCGCTGTACAGGTTCGGCACGTCGCCCGAGTTCAGGATGTTGTTAATGTCCTCCAGGAACGACTCGCTCTTAATCTGAAAAGCAGCAGGCCCGAACGAGTCCGTGTGAGTGTTTTTCAATGTCGTGGCTACAGTAAGACCAAGAGGATGAAAAGGCTGGAAATCTATTTTTAAAATGCCTTCGCTTAGATTAACCTTAAACACTACCTGGGTGTCGACAAAGAGGAAGGTGATCTGAACGTTCTTGAGACCGGCCTTCATCATGATGTTCTTAATATCCTCCCTCCACTCCGGCACGCCGTAGTTCTTTGACAGCTCGATCTGGAAGCACTCGTAGTCAGATCTTATAACACAAAGGGACGTGACGACGTCACAAAATGTTTGTGCAGCAAAACAGCATGACATGGCACGGACATGCAAAACCTAAGGACGTGCATGACATGACAGATATTTTAAAGCAGATATTTAATACGTTTTGTAAATATCCATTTAAAAAAAAAATTAAAAAAAATACACAAATAGATTTATGGCCTATTTTTTAGAACTAATATTTGCTCTTAGAGTTTAAAAATAAAAAGCTCACAGAAGCCTAAAACATTGTGCGTATCGCACCTTCGGACATTTCTACTGTATAATGCTGTTTGATAGGCCTCTTATACATTTTGTTGACTGGACTGGAAATGAAACAATTTTAAGACAAATATTTACTAACTAGTAACCGTAGTAACAATTGGGAACCACAAACATTTGATTCTGTGTAATTTAGTTTCCAACTTTAAGAAGAACCACAGTTTATTAGAAGTACAGACTGCATCTCTAATGCAGTGTCACGAGCCTTTCTCTTCCGTGTGGGCAGCGTAATAGCAGATGCTAATTTGCAGGGTGCGTGCACTCGTGTGGCAAAAGACGACGAGGAACCTCTAACAGTGTACATCAGCACTTTAACCTTTAATGTCCAACATGTGTGACCACATTATTAGGTCCTCCTCCGTATAATAAAAGCTGCTTTATATTATCTGTGACCAGTAATAACGCTAATTGGCAAAAATCTCCCGCACATGGCTTCTTTGTACTCGCCATAATGATTACTTTGCAGAATCCTGCACATGTACTCAATGCTTAGATATGGAACTATAATGGCTTTTTAATGACTGCTTGTGTATCCAGAATGCTTCTGCTTTGAAATTTACATGTCTGAAGTACTTTTTTGTTCGGAAGCTAAATGGTAACCCTCTGCATGTGTGTTCTAACGCTTACTTATTAAACGCAGCATTAGAGGTTTACAGTTTTGCAGTAGTATAGGACGTAATGGTTCCCGGTCTCAGTTCTGAGAAAACCCTGTGCTTCGTTGAAATATCTGTCTACACTGACATGCTTGATTCGATTCATAAAGGAACTGAGCTAAATGAAGAAAATGCTAAGCGGTGTAGTGTAAACACCAACCAGCTTAAAATATGTCATGCTCTCACATCGCACGTAGCTGTTCAGTAAAAACGGCCAGTGATTCTGTGCATAAGAAGAAGAAAAAAAGTTTTTGATTCACTGGAATGATTCATTATAATGAATCGATATGTCATTGATTCGTTAGAACGAGTGAAATGGCTGCATAAATTAATATTCTAATCAAGCATGCTATTCCATGGCACTAGGTCAAAAGATATTGTTCTGTCGTCCATTTTTAAAATTTAATCAAGTTCGATTTCTGCGTTTTTAAATAAATAAAAAATATAATTAATTAAAAATGGACTAATCAACTAAAAACAATTCGGAATCACATGAACTTTAGTGTTTAAAGCAGAGCACGAGGAGCTGTATAATTTTTTTTTAATTAGTTAAGCTGTGGCTATTAATAACTTGTAGCGTTTTAGATTTTGAATATAATCCGCTGTGCTTTTTTCTTTGCTCCTACATTACGTGGGTCTGATTACTCGAGCTGGGATTATAAATTATTTTTCTTTAACTGCAAAAAAAAAGGGTGGATTTCTTTTCAGTTCTATTAAACAATTAAAAAAAGGTGTGCATTTAGGTGCATTTAGGTGTGCGAAGGCCTATTGCCTTTAAGCAGTTAGTATATTACCCCATAAAGACTCTGAGTGTTGTATGTCTATTCAGACTGCAAACTGTACAGCGTGTGTTGTTTCTTACATGTGCGAGGCGAGTTTGGTGAGGGACTGGCGCCCGCTGCCGCCCAATCCGAGCAGAAGGGCGTTTCCCAGCGGCTGGCGCAGAATGCGGGCGATACGGCACACATGCTGGATGGCGTCCATAAACAGAACTAGCTTCATCTTAGTGGTGCTGATCTGGTTGTAGTCGTCCATGTACTCCTCCATTACCCGGGCCAGCTGAAGACAACTCAAGAGATGAAGAAAGAAAGAAAAAGAATAAGTTAAGAGAAGAGAAATGCGTATTAAACAGGAAAGATAGCTTCAACAAATCATGCACCACATTAAGTATCGCACACATTGAGTATTTTAAAAGTGTCCCACCTTCTCCTTGTCCTCAATGAGCTGGTACACTTTGTTATCAGTACCGTGGATCATAAAGTCTCCAAAGAGGACCGGCTGGCAAGGCACCACCTCCTGAAAGCTGCAGCCGAACTCCTCGATGCGCTCCTGGAGTAGCTTATCGAACCAGTCCCTGTCCTCCGGACTCACCAGTCTGTCCTGGAACACACGGCAGCTCTCGTGGTACCACAGCCGCAGGAGCTGGACCTTGTCCTGAGGCAAGACACAGGCATTATGCTTTAAAAAAATAATCGCTTTTTTTTTTTTCCAAAGTGTTGAATGTTATATTAACCTTGGAACAAGCTGCAAGATGCAAGTCCTCTCTTTCAAGCAGTCTCATACACCACATGACATATCATTTCAGATGCTTCCTAAACACTTTTCCTATACCTGTATCTTTGCAGCTTCAGCCATGAGCACACCCTGGAAGACCTTGGACAGGTCACGCAGGTTGAAAGTGTAGTGTGATTTGGCTGGAGTGGGCAGGAGGCCAGAGGTGATGCTGGAGTACACCTTAATAGTGGCATCCACTAGACTCTCATTCAGTGGAATCAGCTCGGGAACCTTTTCTGAAGAAAATGAATTTAAAACAGGAAAATTCAGAAAAGCCTGACCGTTAACTGCTAAGTTTAATCTGATGTCAGAGCAGGGAGACACAACGTTATACTACAGTACTACTGATAAGATCGCAGAACCGGCACTTTATTATCTATATATAATACTATATACTGTATAAGGTACTCTAAAAATGTCCCTAACTCACCCATCCAGCTGCCCAGGATAGTGGAGAAGATTTTTCTCTTGCTGGAGTCCTCCATCTCAGTGAAAGAGAGGCAGTTGAAGTGGCGCGTGAAGCGTTGGGTGATTGGGTTTCTGCCTCCACCAGGAGGACCCATGGCACATGCAAAATTGATGTCTACCAACTGCTTAAATGTTCCTGGTAAAGATAATGTACTCACGTTAATCTTTAAAAAAAATTTTTTTTATCAATTTTTGATCAATTACTACCTTACCACCTGCTCACCTATCTGCTTCCGGTCATACCAGCCTCCATGGTCCATCCACTGGCGCAGGAGCTCGATGGGCGGCTGGGCACCGTACGTCTCCAGCATGGGCATGTTAAGGTCGTCAATAAAGAAGATGAAATTCTTTCCCAGCGGAGGACCAAAAACACCCTTCCGCCTGGTACACACAACCGTAATGGTTAACGAGTATGACAAATATTTCATCGAAAATATCAGCAGCAACATGTTCAGTTCTGAGCGCTGTGTACTGAATCAAACCAATCACAGTCAACTTCATTCAGAGGTCTTTTTCTCTGTATCTAATTCCTTTGCTAAAGGCACAGTGAAGCAGACCTCTTGTCCAGCTTGCTGTCGACGTAGTCCTGCGTCTGGTTGGCTGAGGTGCGGGCGGAGAACACGAGGAAGTGGGTGACGTATTCGGGCGGCATGTTCTTCAGCAGCTTATCGGACACGGTCAGGGTCTTGCCCGTGCCTGTTGGGCCGATACACAGCACCTGAAAAAACAACAACAACACGTCTAACTTTGCATCTTGTATCAATAAGAGCATCTGCTATGCTAATACAATACTCGATAATAAATGAAACGATTTACACCCATCTTTTCATTTATATGACGGAACACATTTGAATTCTACATACTGGCTTCTTATTGGACAGGAGCATGTCTAACAAGAAGGACATGCGCACGGCGTCAGCGGTGGGCACGATGATGTCTGCGTAGCTGGTTTCTGGGGTGATGACGACGTTGCTGGCGTACTTCATCCAGCTGACCCATTGCACCTTGCACAAGAATATGTTGTGTAGTGAATTATTTCATGAATATGTAATTAACTGCACTTGCATTAACACACCAAATTGAATTCCTGCATATGAAGTCCAAATATTTCCTGAAGCAGAGGAAACAAAGAGCCTCCTCACCTCCCTCCTTTTAGCATCCTCCTCATCTTCATGTAGATGACTGACGCCCGCGTCGTCCAGGCCATAATCGTACACCAGTCCCTCTTCTGGGAAACACAGCTGAATCTACAGAACAAACACGCTGACTGTTTAAACGGCTGTCATCTGCCGAGAGCTGATGCTTTTTAAATATATATGCCTTCTTAGTCGAATTTAATATGTAATGATGAATGCACAAAAAAATCTGGGTTTTGCGTCATGAAATCATTCAAACATTTTGTACAGTGTGCGCTGAGATCACACTACAGCGTACACGGCACAAGTCTCGAATGTACACCCGCACTTCTCAGATGTTCGGAGTTCATTTAAGAGTTCCTGTGTTAAGGAATAGTTATTGGGACTGAGTACTTTTTCCTGCTTCATCTTGTCTCTTAGCCAGGCACTGAAGCGTTGGCGGCTTGCAGCGTCTCCGGTGGCCCCCACGCTCCATACCAGAGAAAAAATAAACCATGGCTCAATCAGCTCACACACACGGTCCAGCTTATCCTGAGGAGGAGGTCCCTCTCCCTACACACACACACACACACACACACAAACATACAGAGTATTCTGTTAAAAATGCGTATATACGTATACTGTATATTAAAACCGAAATGCTGTTACTAAAAAAAAAAAAAAGAATCGGCGGCTCGACGCACCTCTCGTGGGATGAACGGCTGGAAGAAGCAGTCCAGAAGTCTGAGTAAAGAGCAGGTCAGGTTGCTGTCCATCGAGGTAATCACTTCAGTCACTGACTTCCTCACAAACATTATAGAATCCTGTGGGCACACATATATAAACCTCAAATACATACAGACGGCATTGTCAGAGCTTTTCCCTGGCTATATTTACTCCTACAAATTTATACGTATAGTTTAACTCTTTTACCAGACGCCGGAAAGCGGAATTCCACATGCATGTTTTGCGGGTGCCGATGTTCAGCAGTGAATTTATTTATGATGTCACACTTCACAGTACAGGTTAATGCCTCATAAGAACGTAGACACTCAAGTCACACTAGGTTTCAATATTATCATTTTATCATGGCAGTTGGTTTTCTATCAAAAAAGAGCTTTAGTTGTGCTGTTCGTTTTATTTCTATACCAATCTTATTGTGGCGGGGTATGAATTGTTTGCCAAACAGGGCGCTCAAACCCCTCCCCTTTCACATCGCCGTGTGAGTCATGATACTCTACACACAGAAACCCAACAGCGTCCTGACTAATATTATAATAGACTAGTGATGATAAAATAATTCATGTCGGATAAATCAATTTGCCAGTGTACTGAGAGAAAGGGTTAACCTGAAATTTGCTCTCTACGTGAGAAATCAACCGGCACTGACCTGCAGGAATCGTGCGAAGAGAGAGTTGAGCTGCTGGGCATGTGGCTGTAGAGGTATAGGGATGGTACGTAACCAGCATTCAGTGAATGGAGAGAGTCCCAGGATACTGGGTTCTAAATACACCATCCCGCAGCGGGACACTGTGGCAGGGGACGCCACGGCCAGATCCTGCACCTCAAACATCAGAGTCATCACCTGGACACAAGGACAAGACAGGATAATGAATATCCAAACTACAAAGAAGCATAGAACAGCACAGTTCGAATAATACTGACTATGCACAAAGAAATACAAATCACAGTTGAAGTTGGAAGCCTGAAAATTTTTGAAAAGTTTAAAAAGTCATCGAACTGGAACTCACATCTGTAAGTTTGATAATCTCGCCTGAGCTCAAACACAGCTTCTTGTTGTCATCTAACACAGTGTTCATGTTCTCGATCCAAACGGCGTCCACCGGCCCGTCGAACACGTACCACTTCTTCTCCTCGTCCATCGCGACAGCTCCGGTGCGGATCAGGGACGACAGGATGCCGTCCGTCCTGAGCGCGACAGGAATCATCCGTTAGGCATGTCACGTATCAGGATGAAATAGTATGCTTTGTACTTCGCTGGCTATCGTGTCAACATCTCCCAAGTGTGAAGTTCGGCGATAAGCAAGAAGGTCAGCGTGTCCATTAGACACTCACCACTCGTGTGTGAGCAGGTCGAACTCTCCGTACAGCTGCCCCATGGTGATGGACTTTGGGTTTAGGACGTAGGTCTGAACAGCCTGGTACACTCCACCGCTGACCGACGGCTGACCCTGCAGAGCCGTCATGGCCGCCGCCAGCACTTCATAGCACTGACAGATGCAAGCGAAAAGCATGAGACTGTGGGTTTGGTGGCCTCTTGGATGAGTTAATACTAAAGTCATTGTGTTGTGGACAAAATTGGGATTAAAACAGATTTCCGGTTAAACAACAAGTACATCAAGGGTGATAAAAACGATGAAAAACGGTCTGTCTACAGCAACCAAATCACTCAAAATCAAGACCACAGCCTTGGAGTAACTGCAGTCACCTTAGTTTTGCCCGAACCAGACGGCCCAACCAGCATCAAGCCATGTCTCACCACAGTGGTCTCATACAGCTGAATGATCTTTGCGATGTAACCTGTAAAAAAAATAAAAAAGGTACAATAGTAGTAAAAATCTCAGGAATGAAATTTGCTCTGTCAGTTGGAGCGATTTCTGACAGAATCCAAAACTCTCACCGTCCACGTCTTTCAGTTGCTTGCTCTCGCAGGCGTTACGGATCGACTCCTCCAGCGTGCCGTAGTCGATGGGCTCCTCGCGGATCTTCGGGAAGAGGTCAGACACGATGCCGTTGAAGAGTTTGAGGTCATCCTGCAGGAACTTGGGCACGTTGACGTCTCTGATGGCACGCAGACAGATCAGCTCCTACAGAAGCAGACGGGGGTTACCATGCAGCTCGGTTTCATTTATGACTTCTTTTTGTTTGTTAGATTGACGAGAATTGAAATATGACTGGATAGATGTAGCCAAAGAGACTCATATCCTGGAAAGGATGTGTTTGGAATAGATACATTTGTAAAGCATATCCCAATCCAGACCTCTCGTAACATTAAGGAGCTTAGAGATTAAAAATAAATAAACAACGGACTGTATGTTTTATCAGAGGATCTAAATGTGAAAACAATCAATTCCTACAGTACTTTGACACGACATCGACGGTCACCTCATTCATTTCAGGATTCTCTCTCTTCAGGTTTCCAGCAGCAGAGATCACGGTCTTCACAGCTCTCATGCCAAAGTCATAGTGGTCCTACATAACACAGAACACATCGCAATACGCATACATACGCATTAAAGAAGCAATGCACCACATTCACGTTGTATTCCTACATGTTACACATAGAAGATGAGACCTGGGAGCTGAGCTGCTCAGAGGACAGCTTGAAGGTGCTGGTGATCTTTTTGGAGAGGACTTTCGCATCACTGAAGCCAAACGAGTACAGAGAGATCTCAGCGATCATGGCGTAGTCTGGGACCATCATGGCGACGGGACGGAACAGAGCCTGCAGGACATTATGTAAATTTATCGAAACAGCGAAAATACAAAGAGCGTTGCAGCGAAACTCATGACAAAATGCGTAACCGCTTAAGCCGATGTGAGTAAATACATGTATGCGTTGTGGAAGTGTACCTTTAAGTTGTCGGGCAGTTCGGTTCGGCCGGCATAGCCTGGGTTCATGGTAATAAAGACGGCGCAGGAAGGAACCAGCGGGATCTCTGTTCCTTCAAACACAAACCTCTCTGCCTAAACACAAACACACACGCAACACTTTATATTAGTATTTGATTGTCACCTTCAATCTTACGGACACTCATGTGTTTGGGTGCGCGCTCTGACTAACTCTCTGCTGCTGCGCCTTTTGGATGGTGGTAATCTGCTGAGCCACCACCGAGAGCACCTCCACGTCAATCCGGTTGAATTCATCAAAGCACGCCCAGGCTCCAGAACTGCCAACACACAGACACACGATACCTTCAGTGTCAGCCAGCACAACAGCTTAAACGGAGCAGCAGGTAAGCATGTCTGACCTGGCCAGACCCTTGAGAAACTTTCCCATAGCGAGGAAGTCGAGCTGGTCGGAGCAGTTGAAGACGACGGTCTGGACGGCCAGCGCTTTGCCCAGGTCTTTAGTGGTTTCGGTCTTACCTGTGCCAGCTGGACCCGCCGGAGCACCTCCAAACTTTAGATGCAGAGCACCAGTCAGTGTCAGGTAACACCTGGGTGAGACATAGAAAGCAGGACGTCCATATCAACACAAAGCACGTGAACGCTGAGACGTCCGTATTGATCGTCCTCTATTGTTTTACCTGTCAGTCAGTGGTGTTATGACAAGTCGCCCGGAGTTACCGAGATACTCGTAGCCGTAGAGGAATTCCGCGTTCACTGCCCTGATGTAGAGGTCATCTCTCACCCAGTAATATCTACCAACACATGACACACACACACGGTACATAATCTCATACGTTACATGTATTATTGTCCGCTATCATAATACAAAACATGAGTCATTTCCACCACTAACATACACTAACAAATATGTGTTAGGAATCTCCTGACCTGAGCTGGCTGATCCACTCAAAGTCGTTAACGCTGGCCACGGATTCCTCCACCAGTTTGGCAGCTACGTCTTTAGCATGTACCTCGATCACGATGAGAGCCGAGAGAACAGCTCTCTGCATTCTAGACAGACGGCCTCGCACCAGCTGCACCAGGTCTCCCAGCTACCCACATACAGTACGAACACACACACATACAAACAACCATCGACACATGGTTATACACATACATATAAAAAAAAACCCTT
The DNA here is from genome assembly GCF_023375685.1 of Ictalurus furcatus. Taxonomy (NCBI): domain Eukaryota; kingdom Metazoa; phylum Chordata; class Actinopteri; order Siluriformes; family Ictaluridae; genus Ictalurus; species Ictalurus furcatus. The sequence goes on from NC_071275.1 coordinate 19,091,977, forward strand.
AAGATATCGACAAACATTATCCAATTCGATCGGTTTCGCTTTAATCTCACTCGTCGTTGTTTTCTCTCTTTCTTCTCACACCAGATTAGAACTGGATTCTCATCATACCTGCGTCTGAAGCTGAGGATACAAGTGCTCGGCGAGGTCTCCCCTCTCTAAAGACTCCGAAACTTCCGCGGTCCAGAAAGTCTGACATCCAGCGATCACCACTTGCCCCGGCCACGACAGCACCCACTTAGTACGGGGTTCCTACGCAAAGAAGAAAAGAGGTCTATGCCCAAATTCATTTAACCATTTAAACATAAAAAATACTAGAACCCAAATGGAACAGGAAGAGTTACAATAAATAACCGTAGATTTAGTTTAATTCAGGGTTCATACAGATGCTTCAGTATTATTATTATTTTTTTCAGAAAAGAGAGAAGACTAGAGAAGGGATGTCTTTTACTGAACAAGTATTAGCATTATTATAAATATAACAGTTAACTAGACAAATAATAATAGTTAACTAGTAATGTACTGTACACTAAAGGGTGTCAAGTTGAAGTGTGTGTGTGTGTGTGTGTGTGCAATGACTGGAACACTGGTTGACCTTTTACATTTTTATGACCAAAAAACCAAAAAAATGCTGAAATAACGAGATACACTGACCTCTGGATAAACCTTGAGGGAACGCTCAATGTTGTCACGCAGACTCAGCTTCATGGACTTCTCCACATCACACAGCCAGTCCTCAACATTCCCAGTAGGCCACACTGGGAGGAACAACTGGACCTCCTCTCCCTCTCCGGAGTACATGTGTGTGATCTGGAGGTCCGGTTGGAACTGGAGCTGTGCGTTACGGATATAATTTTTTTAAAAAATGCAAGGAGGTTTACTGTATGTGGTTCAGCTCATTTAAAACTATTGATGTGCATTTGGTGTGTCACTTTGTGTGTGTGTGTATGGGTGTATGGGTGTGTGTGTGTGTGTGTGTGTGTGTGTGTGTGTGTGTGTACTTGTGGCAGACTGACCCTTGCAATATTCTCGAAGCATTTGCGCAGATGGGGCTGCACCGCTGTCGGGTCTTTGGTCTGAGACAGAATCTCTAAAAGCTCGTCATCAGACAGAAAGTAGAATCTAAAACCCAGGAAGCAGAAATATCAGGGCATGTCGGCCCTACCTTCATAACTGTAAGGGTAAGCAAATATCTAACAGTACATGGCATTAAACGATCTGGTATGATGATGTTTACGCTACAGCGCTGCTGAATTCTCGAATCGGATTGGTCAGAAGGTGTTGATGACTTCTCTGACAGCAGCTCTGACAGTCGTGCAGCTGCAAATCGCAGGTTTGTATTAATACGCTCACTCTAATATGCTTTCGTTTCTATAGGAGCAGCTCTTTCAAAGGGACTTATATGGTGGGTGCTCATATAATCGAAGACAAATAATAAACAGATTAATAAAGGTATAACTGTTGATATGGTGACGTTTTCATGTACGGAAAGTAGTTGTTTTTTTTCTATGGAAGGAGTCTCCAGAACGAGTGCTTTGTAAAAGGCGGTACGTTTTATGCCGTGGGAGAGTTTTCAGGACTTTGTGCTTTATTCTTTCTCTGTAACATGACAAGATGCATTTTCTTTTGCCTTGTTAACTTTAAGAATGGGGGGGGGGGGGCAGAGGGATTGTTGAGGGAGCGAACGTATATAGCGGTACTAATTTCATGCCACATCATGCCATCCTGTCATGGATTGTTCTCCTATAACAGCATGTCCATGTATGTGTTTTACTCCTTACACGTTGATGATTAATGGTTAACGGATTTCTGACCTGGGAAAGGATCCCCGTTTGGTCTCCAGATATTCGCTCAGCCCTTTCTGCACCTGCTCCAGCAGCTCGTTACAGTCTTTCAGATCGTCCAGGAGATGCCGATCCGGGCAAAGCTGAATTATCTGCGTATGAGAGATCACACACACAAATACAAAGACTTACACGCACTTAACCAAGAATAGCTATATAATTGAACACACACGTATGCACACATAAATACACACTATATAAACCGCATACTATATAAAATACAGAAGGATGCATTCAAGCAAAACAGAAGATGCTGGAAAGAGCGAGAGCCTGAGATCACCTGTCTGTTATCGTGCGCGGTCTTCATGACTTTCCTCCAGGTGTGCTCCATGGTCTGGTATCTCTTCCCCTCAATGGGCAGCTGCCGGTTGATGTCGTCTGAGCTGAAGATGGGCTCCAGGTAGAGCCAGGAGCGCTGGCACGTCAGCCACTCCTCCAGCACATCCTGCCAACAGGAGTTCATTAAAACATGCTCGGAATGTACTGTAGCTATCAGAGGCTCAAAGACGGCTTTAAACTTCTTTTGCGAGGTGAGATGTGGTCGTGGATAAGATTAGAATTCGGTGGGAGATGTTAATTTACTAAATAAACATCATGGTTATACCTGAGTCATCCTCAGCTTGCTCTCCCAAGTGTTGATTCTATCCTCAAACGCCTTTTTGTAGGGGGAGAACGACATGCTCTGGGTCATCACGATGTGGTCGTCCAGAAGCTGGGACGCCTCGTCAGGACTCTTCAGGATGTAGGTGCCCGTATCCTTATACGGCAAAACCTCAAACATGACCGATGTCCACTCGCTTTGCATCTTATCCAGAGCCTGATCGCACACGGATGGAAAATAAAAATGATCTGAACAGTTCCTCTTATAGCGTAATGCTGTCAAATTCTCCGATCTGACTGGTCAGAAGGCTGACACTAAGGCTAATAATAAATGTTGTTCATTTCCCGTTGAGACTAGTAGGTCTAAAAGTCTACCACTCATATCTGTGATATAAATCGTATTAAATCCTATTCCAGTTATATTACCTGTTCAATGGCGTACTCTTTCCCAGCCACCTCTGCGACCCGTGCGATCTCATCCACGTGCTGAAGCAGGTCGAGCTCCAAACAGCGGGAGAGCGTAAGGTTGGATTTGGGCATCAGGTTCATGTTAAGGCGTTCGGACAGCAGGGTCCAGTGGCGGCTGCGCATGCCCGGGTTCCTCAGGCCCTGAATCAAGGGGATGTGTGGCTGGAACTTCTCCATCATGCCTCGGACGTAGGAAGCCACATCCTGACAGGCTGTTAAATGAAGTAAAAATAATACGAATAGCTCTTCTTCTAAGGACATCTCAGACGTGTGGACGTTTTACTTACACGGTATGTCTTTGAACTGCTTGATGCACTTGTGCATGGTCTTGAAGGCATCGCTGACGTTGCGCTCCAGCTGTTCTGGGTCGATAGAGGACAGCGGGTCATTTAGCCAGCTGTCGTGCCAACGTTGCCAATCGGACGTGGTTGTCCACAGGTCCCGGAATGGCTGAAAGTCTCGACTAAGCTTTTGCAACCTGTCATACTGGTCCAGAGAAAATAAATGAATATAGATTACGGATATATTTCTCTGCAAACTCTGGAGTCGTAAGGTGAGAAAAGTGTTCCGGCATTGCACTATACTAATCTGGTGTGGTCGTGCTGTGTATCTGTGATAACGTACGTTAGTGAGGGGGACGCCAAAGAGGCGCTCACGGTTGTTGTAAACCTGCGCCAAGCCCTGACACTCCTTCAGCTGCTTTGCAACCCGGCGCACTTCGTTTGCTACTTCATGCGCACGATTGATGTCTGTATAGGCGGCAAGGCCTGCGACAACCATCTAAAACACACACACACACACACACTTTAACAAAGTAACTCTTAACAAGGCTTTTCCCTGCTGTAATAAGTATTTAAAACGAGTATAGAGAACCACAGGTGAACAGGTGTTGGAGGCTCTGACCTCTAGGGAGTCCAGACGCTCCTGGAAATTGCTCTGATCAACCATCTGGATCTTTTGGAAGCGTTCCTCGTCCTCTTCATGCTGTAGGCGTACATTTTCAATCTGACTGAGGATCTTATGAGGCCAGGCCACCGCCGTCCATCTTCGCATGACAAAAACACGTCATTAGTCATATAGTGATCACGAACCAGATCCCCTGGGGTTTTTTTTCAGCTATGCGTATTGTGTACATTTCGAGCCTACGCGCTCGTCGCCTGATCAGTAAATCTAAATTAGGATTTAGAAAAAAAACGCAGCGTACTTCCCACTGAAATCCTCATTGGTGAGATTGTAGAAGAACTCGTCTATTAGCTCATAGTCAGTCATGGCTTTGGACAAGAGCTCCTGTCAACGGATTGCAGCATTAAGAGACACAGAGAGGAGAAAATGCATTAGACACGCATTAGAGACGAGAGTACGAGAGCAGCTGTCATCATGATCAATTAAATATATATGAAGTGATGACATAAACCGAGGAAGTGGTTTAAGCCGTTCTGCTAAAAATCTATTCAAATGTAGAAATGTCTCTTTTACTTCATGGGCCTTCAACTGATCTGGGATCTGCTTCATCCAGTCCCTTTGCTCTGCCAGCTCCTCGATGCTGTTGGGCTTCTCATACAGCTTCCTGCTGATCATCTTGCACTCTTCACATGCCTAAAATGCACGATATAAAAATTTTTTCAATCCTGCAGAGCGACAGCCCTTCATAATTTAGTGGTTCAGCAGCTCAACTCAGACAAACCTAAATGTTCAGGATTACAGACCTCTAGGACTGAAAATGTGAACACGTTTAGTGTAATACTGTGAAACTCGCCTCTTCCATTTGCTTGCGGAGCTTGAGAGCAAGGCGGTCGATTACGGCATTGGCTAAAGCGCGACGTTTCTTAGACAGGCTCTTCTTCACAGCCTCCACGTTCACCATGAAGGGCCCGATTATGATGAAGGAGGGGAGGGACTGTTCCAAAATTTCTTTCTCCTTTAGCTGCCTCACGACTTCCTCTTTCACCTCTAGAAGAGTGCTGTTCTCCTGACTATAAAGCCTAGCATATAGATACGCAGATGAAAGCAGACACACACACACAGACATATAGAGAGACATATACAGAGAGATTTACATCCCAGATAGCAACATTGCTGTGGCCCAGATCTGGCCCACACCTGACACTACCGGCCCACATATCCGCCCCACATACCGTGTGGAATGATGGCACTTGGGCGGTCCACTCCTGTTTGCCAGATTTGGGTCACAAGCAAGCTATAGCAACGCCGCATGTGCCACATTTTTGCCAAAGGTGGCCCACATTTGTTTGGTGATATCTGGGCCATATTCATTATTTACCACATATGGGCCACTTCAGGCTCATATCCATTTTGTCCAGGCCAAAAGAAAACCAGCAGTGCCGCATCACTGCCTGAAGTGGCCCACATCCAGATACGATCTGGGATGCATTAAAAAAAGCGTTAAAAAAAGGACAAAAAGCTGTTTTATTTTACTGCTTCACAACTGCCATGGCTTGTACGTAGTGAAGAAATCACACTGGTTTAACTCCACTAAAGATAAAAAAGTCAGTCTGCTCTTTTAAAATGTTCTCTTTGGAAAAACGAATGGAAAAAGGCTGGTTTGGTTTGTGACAATCATTATATTGCGCTAAGTGTATCGTGAACATGACGGGTCATTTCATGCACGTTGTAGTCAGCTTTAGGGCTTCAAGTGGATTAAAAGGAATAGAAAAAAAAGAAAGCGAAAGTGATTGGTGTAGTTTAAATTGAGCCGTACTTCAGGAAGGTGTTGATGTCAGAGTTGTGAAGCTCGAGGTGGCATTCGTATTCACGGGCGTAGGCTTGGAGAGGAATGGAGGCCTGGCGCAGGGCATCGCCCACTCTCTCTTTCAGCGTCTTCACTGCTGGCTCCCACAGACCCACTGACTCCAACAGTGGAACCCCACTGATAAACAAGTTCTTCATGACAAACTAAGACAGACAGAGAGAACCAGAGAACACCAGAGACACGGTTATGGAGATACACAGATAATCAATGGTGCAACGTGATCGATCTGAACTATTCTGAATCCCAGCGGATCAGTAACGTGTAGGTAACCTTGTCCAGCTGTGGGAGATTATGAGTGCAGAGGATGCCTTTGTCTAATAAATCGATGACGGACGTCGCAAAATTCTCTAGTGGGGTGCTGTAATGGACCCCGGTCTGGTCCAGGATCAGGTCCACAAGAAACAATGGGTTCTTCTTGGGTCTGTGAACACATCGTTGTGTAAAAGCATGAAAAGAGAATTTCCTGGGATTATACATTTAATAGGCCTCTCTGCTCTACTGGTTCATGTAATTACCTGGCCACTCCCACTCCACTCTCCCTTAATCGAAGGAACTGATTCAATTAAACATAAACAAAACACAGACTCTGTCTATGTACCTTCATCAGCATTCTTAAATCGGACCTTAGAAAATACAACTTTTTCTTGTAAGGTCTAACAAGCAAGGTTCCTCCTGATCTGTGAGCTAAAAACACACTGTCTCACGTGTAGGGACTGTGGATGAGGTCAGAACCCCAGGTGAGATCTGGGGGACAGTGCAACACGCTGTGGCAGGCATCCAAGACCAGTTGAGTCAGGCTGGTGAGCGAGTCCTCCACCAAGAATCGCAGGGTGTCCTGTAGTTTGTAGCGTATCTGCGTCATCAAGCGACAAAGCTTGGACATGCAGTACACCTGCCAGCATGACTCGCTTAGATTGTACCAGCCAGGCCCGGCGTCACGCAGGCTGGAGTGGATCCCGTTACACAGACTGGTGATCCAGGTGTCACGCAGGAAAAGCTGCACCTGAAGAGAGAGAAAGTAGGGTCAGTGAAAAGCATTACAAGGTATATACAGTATGTTCATATAGATGTAGCGTTACCTGTGTGTGCACCTGTGACTGTGCCAGCTCAAACTCTTCCAGGCGTAGAGGCTTGCTAAAGGCGACATGGAAGAGGCTCATGGCTGCCACCCTGTTACACTCAGCTCTAACGTTAGACAAAGCAGAGATCACTTCTGGCTTAGTGAGCAGGTAGAGGAAGGTGAATTTGGCACGGTTCTTCTCAAACGGGTAGTCCGGTACAGACACAGAACCTGAACAAGAGCGTGTCGTCGGTGTTATAGATACATGTCCGAGCGTCCATATACATATACACACACATACACACAAACCTTTGGGAACTCTCTCTGGTTCTTTCTCAGGCAGTGTGATGTAGGAGAACTCTTTAGGGTTGGCCTGCACAAGCTTATCAAAGGTCATTCGGTTCATGGTGCGGCCATACTCCAGGTGAACCTCTTTCTCTAGATTTTCCATGCACTGCTGCAGACTGTTTTTCCATGCAGAAATACACACCCATAAACAAGCACACCTTACAGTTACTCTACAAACAGCACATTTGTATATATAGTTAAAAAAAAAAAAACATCCCCGAGAACCCCTGTAGTGATTCAAATTCATTTTATTATATATTTAGTACAACTTCTATATTATTTATAAGACTGTCCTCCCTCTCTGGGATTCTCACAGTGGGAATCGGAGTCCTGGGGTGCTGATGGTGAGGGTTTTGATGTGTTGGAGGGTGGTGGAGTGCAGTGTGGGGGTCCCGCTCCAGACTGGCATGCAGTCCACAGAGAGATGGTAGAGCAGCAGAGCCTCAGTGTTGTGCCTGGCTCTGTAGGCAAACTGGACCCTCTGAGCAAAGATACGCGGGTCCTCAGCACAGAACTGCAGCCGGATCCGTGGAACCCAATACTGGTTCGACAGCAGAGGGCCTGAGAGGAACGAGAGAAAGAGAGAGAGAGATGGAAAAGGAGAAAGAAAGAAGCGTAGTCAGATAATTGGTGCGCATGACTTACGATTAATGCACTTTTTAAAAGTATAATCCACAATTTGGGGAGAATTACTAACAATTCAAACAAGTAATGTCCTTCACCTCAGTTTTCTCTCTGAAGCACAAAATTTCTTACACAGCTAAATGCTAACAAAGGTCCCGTATTGTCAGAACTGCCTTGGTGTTTGAGCTCCATGTCATTTGTTTTGGTCTGAATATCAAAAATTGGTGACCCTACCATTAAATATCCAGTAATAAGAAATGCTTGAAAAAGAACCTTGAAATAGTTCTACCAGGTGTTGTCAAATAAGTTTGACTCTTTGGCACGTACCTTTATTGCTTTGTGCTCCACCCACAACAGGTTTGCCCTTGCTGTCTCTCACACAGCCGTTCTGATCTGCTTTTTGCACCATGTACTGCTTCTTCTCCGGGCTGTAATCTAGAACCCCGACAGACTGCCACGTATACTCTGGAGTGCTCTTCTTCTGCTCCTCTACACCAAAGAAGTCACAAAGAGAAAGATATATATATATATATATATATATATATGTGTGTGCTAGTAAAATTCTGCTTTTACAGAACTCTGGTTTGAGAATGCTCTGTACCAGCTGACACGGTATCGTGTGTCGGCAGAAAAGCTTTGGCAGGAACAGGTTTTTGGTCACTCGAGCCCTGCTCACAGCCCAGAGCCAGCCAGTCCTCAGGTGTGCGGCAATCAAACTCCTCGTTATCAAATATCTGGAAAGTCATGTGAATGAGCCCGTACACACACAATAAAAAAAGGTCCACAGATATAAAGCATTCTGCAATACACAAGGAATAAGCATATCAGACATATAAACTAATCCTAATGCATTATAACATCTGTAGAGACACGGCTAATAGTCTTACCTCCAGGGGCAGGTAGTTAACAACTGGTGGGCTGGGGGTTTTAGAGGTAGACACGCAGGAGCTCTCTGGTTGATCCTCACTGCTCATGGTTCTGGTTACAAGCTGACTAGAATCAATGCCAAGGTCAGCCAGAAGCTGGGCGATGTCTAATGTCAGATACTCCCGTCTCTGCCTAAATAATAATAATAATAATAATAACAATAATAATAATAGCCTTTCTCTCATGAGTGAGTATCCAGGACATTTATAATTCAAAAACTGACTTTTGATGTTTTCAAAAGTGTGTTAAAGTAATTTAGGTAACAGGTACACTGAGTAATGGTAAAAAGCGGTCAGATCACTAAAAAAACATACACTGTATGGTCAAAAGTTTGTGGACACCTGACCATAACACCCATAAGTGTTTATTTGAACAGTTTTATTCCCCTTTTGCTGTTATAATAAGCTCCACTCTTCTGGGAAGGCTTTCCACTAGATTTTGGGGCGTGGCTGTGGGGATTTGTGTTCATTCGGCTACAAGAGCATTAGTGAGGTCAAGCACTGATGATGGGTGAGGAGGCTCTGGATCTCTTTGGATCCTCTCAAAGGTGTTCGGTGGGGTTGAGGTCAAGGTTCTGTGCAGGACACCCGAGTTCTTCCACTCCAACCTTAACACACCAGGTCTTCATGAAGCTCGCTCCGTTCACAGGGGCGTCGTCATGCTGGAACAGGTTTGTATCGCTTAGTTCCACTGAAGGGAAATTTGTAATGCAACAGAACACAAAAACATTCAATACAACCGTGTTCTTCTAACTTTGTGGCAACAGTCTGGGCTGGAATCACGTATGGGTGTGATGGTCAGGTGTCCACATACTTTCGGCCATAGAGTGTACATCACATTTAAAATTATGAGTGCTCTGTGTCGAGCTTAGTATTTTGAAATATGATATGAGTTTATTAGCAATATCCAATAATATACAAAACCATCATTTGAATACACAATAGAATTATCATGCATGGATTTGTCCAAAAAAATAAAATGAAATCTGAGCTCACTTTGAAGAATAGAAAAGTTAGTAGCCTAGCAATATTTAACTATAAAGTATGAATCAGTATAAATCGTGACACTTTCACAAAACCCTCTACCTGTCGCCTCTATATATTCATCTTCTCTGAAACCCAGTTACTCACACCCACAGCCTGTCTCCAAAATCAAACCCTTAGATTGTTTTCCTAATCCTGCTGTCAGTGCTAATTCTTCTCACTTCTCGATCTGGATTTTGCGGGGCCACTGGCCACGCGAGCAGCTGTAGGGCAGCTGTACTTTAGGCATGTAGGCCCCTGAGGGAAAGTCCGTCTGCTGCAGGATCTGGGTGGATGGTCCGTGTCTGTCCTTCTGTATGATACTGAGCAGGTCAGTGGGGGTCTGGAAAGTGTTCGCTACTGAAAAAACATTGAGTAGATAAGAAAAGATATTTCACACGCGTAGTAATTAAGGATTTGTGTTATAGGAATAGTTTGACCAAAAAAAAGAAAAGAAAGAAAGAAAGAAAGAAAATGGAGTAACCAGTTAACCAGGAATCTATCTCAATCAAAAATATTGTCCTTAAATACATCTAAACTTATATCTACTTGTTGCAAATGACACTATGTTGCGCATGCTTATCTTTATTAAATGATAATACATATTACCCTCTGCATATTTTCCAGCTTTCTTGTACAATTCCAAAACTATAGAAGCAAACATCTCATCTGGTTGTGGCACAAGTTGTAGTAAATTGTGCAAATATACTTTTCATCTGCGCCGTTCCTTTAAATGGTTTAACACAGTGAGACACTGAACACGTTTACCTTTCGGGGTGTTGGAGTCCCAGCCAGCCTGCCTCAGTAAACTCTGCTGGGTCACGGAGACCTGTGTACGACACTACACATAGCAGAGAACGTCAGTAATTAGGATTCAGCCAATAAAAATGTATGTCCAAGAGAAAGAGAAATAGAGAGTGAAAGAAGAGTGTTTGTTTTGTGCTTTAATTTTACTTCCTGGTTTCCTTTCCTTTCTCTTTCTTCTGAGGAAAGGAAGATATGCATTAAACAATGCCACTCTCAGACAACCACACACACACACATACACACACACAATCAATTCCTAATGTAATGTAATGTAAAGATGTAAGATGTAATTATTAATAGAAAATAAAAAAAAGGGGGGATATATTCAGAAGACTGTATTTTTAACGTGTCTTAAAGACATCTTGCAAAAGGGGGGCCTCGGTCAAATGTTAATGCCGTTTGGGCGGGCCTTGCCCTGGAAAAGTTCGGGAACCCCTGTCCTAGATCATGTACTACAGTAAACAGCTGTATGGAAGGAAACATAGCACTGTTTAAAGCACGGTTTTGTTTTGTTTTTCAAAATAGCGGACTTCGATTCATTTCCAGGTCGTGACGTGAAGGACGTAGGATTATTGGATCAACAAGGAACCACTTAGAGTACAGGGAAGCAACCAGAGGTAGAAATTGGATGGTTTTACCCGTACGTGTGGTGTGGTTGCTGACGTGCCCTGGTCTTCAGGTGGATATTTCCTCATGGCGGGCAGTTTGCTCCTGTGGAGCTGCAGTGGAGTTGCCCTGTCTTCTCCAGGTCTGGGGTTATCAGGAGGATGTGGAAGGAAGCTGCCAGATCCATGAGGAAGGTTTTGATGCACTGGTCTGGAGTCCATTTTCCTGACATGAATGTTCACATGACGGTTATATGATATTATAGACTAATTAGGATAACTAATTAGTTAGATAGATAGATAAATAGATAGATTGATAGATAGCTAGACAGACAGACAGATAGATAGATAGATAGATAGATAGATATATAGATAGAAAACTTTAAACAGGATGCCAGAATTGCCTCATTTAAAAACAACAACAACAACAACAACAACAACAACAACAAAAAACTCAAACAAACAAACAAAAAAAACATTAATTTAATTGAAAGGTGATTTTTGATGAAGTTAATACTAAGTCTATGCTGCTGGTGGACTGTAAACATAAATTAGCCATGTAAATCACGCTTAATTAATTCATTAGAAATGTATTAACATTCTAAACATATACACAAGTAAAATGTCCCAAAATGCTCTACTTTCCCAAAATATTTCTCAAAGCATACCTTTTATCACCTCTAAATATTACAATTAGCAAATTCTCTGTTGTTAATAAACTTTATCAGTCTTTCGAAAATCTGTTTTCAAGCCGCAACTCCAAAACGCGACAACGGTTGCTAAGGAAGTACCATTCCCAGCTGCTGAGGGGGTCGACCCGGGTTAAACCATTTCCTCAGTGGACGTGGTGTGTAAATCTTCTGTACGTGTTCTAAACGTTATTTCATTTGCTCGGCATTGGGTGTACAGTTAGCGAAAGAAGTATTTGTGAAGTATTATGGCAAGCTATGAGCTGTTAAAATAAATATTCAAGAAATGAATGCATATAGTCGTTGGCAAAATTATTGGCACCCTTCATGGAAACAGGCAATAACTCGTGCAGTGAGTTATATTTTAAACTTCACGTTATTCTAGCACAATATTTTTTTTTCAGACTTTTTTTTTCAGTAGTTTTCTGTAAAAGACTGGTTTCAAAAATTATTGGCACCCTTACAATTAATATTTGGTGAAGCTTCCTTTGGACAGAATAACTAGCTTCTTTTTTTTCTTTTTATATATATGTATATATTTTATATTTATGATTATAGTGAAAAATATGTTACATTTTTACACGTGAATCCGCCACCATTCCCCCAAACACTACTCAAATTACTAAAAGTATGAATTATTACTATATTGCGATATTTACTGAGATAAATAGACATACATATTGACATCAGTGTAAACAATAATGAATTTAATGCTAGTGCTATGGACATTTTTTTCAATCCCTTCCTCCCCTTTAGTTTTTTTCCTGCTTTAGTGTGCTTCAGAGGGTCCTCAAGGACAACTGTAGGTCAAAAAGTGACAAAATCCAGACCCTGGCTCTCTTATGAGGTCACAGATATCGTGCACGTATAACACTGTACTCCTGGACATCTTTACACTTCACATGTCTGAGCTCATAATGTCACCCATAGGCATTAGGGGGAAAAGGTAAAGAGGTTCAAAGGTTGTGCATACGGGCGAAGTTCAAAACAAAGGATTACCTTTCGACTCTTGATGGTAGCTTGTGACTCCTGTCACTTACCCTTTCTAAAGATGCAGAATGGGTAAAGACTGCTAGATTATTAGGAGTCTCAGAAAGCATGTGGAGGACAGGACTGTGTTGACAGGCAGTGGACTCGACTAATGAGACTCGATCAGTTACAAGCATGAAAATGCTTTACTTACAACCACATGCTTCTAAAACCCAATGCTCCAGTCATGCATCAGTATTAAATCTGCTGTAAGGGTGAAGGGTTGATGCTTGACTGAAACTGTAGTCTCCAATTACTCAAAAACCTAATAATGGAAACAAACAGGGTTTAAATGCTATTTTGAGAGCACTAGGTTTTGTGTTAGAGTTTGGAAAACACCAGACCCCACTCTGGTAAACCAGGAATGAGTTTGAGGAACATGCTGCTGTGTTGAAGGCCATGGGAAAGCTTAGATCATTTACAATTCTGACCGTATCTCATCAGCTTTGGCCTCCTTTTAAAGTCTTTTACCCACACTGATGTAATTTTCACTTAAACTTCAAAGTGTCCCACTGGAGCATGGCTGACACCTCTCTTATCTCAGACCTAATTCTTACTTCAGCCGATCTCCTGAGACCTGTCTGGATTGATCTGTAATGGAGAAAAAGAGAAGCAGCCTGTTGAACACGGTGTTATCAGGGGTGTAATCTATACAGTTCCAGCGCAGCTCCAGGCCTGTGCTATTTGTCATTAATTACCGACACATGTTCAGGCCTGTCACGTTGTGAAAGCGCCACATGAAACGTCTATAAAATGTGGCCTTTGTGTAAATTTTAATCCTGGTAAATCTTCCAAAAATGTCTAATGGCAGTAGGAGTGTGAAGGAGTGTCATCCCTACCAGAAATAAAATCGTGCAATACCGTCGTTTTTAATGTGTCATTTTTATTTTCTCTCCTTCTTCTTCGTCGTCGTTTCATTTTATGCCAATAAATCACTTTTAACGAAATGTAACGTAACGTAAGGTACCAGAAAATTAATGGAATGAAACTGACTCGAATCGAGGCAGATCCAAGCAAACCAAATTGGACTGGAAATGAATAGAACCAGATCAGGTTGAATCGAGCAGAATTACACTGAACTGAGTAATGCCGTTTCGCCATTGGGATCTAACGGTTTTAATGGTTTCTGAGAGACCATTTGTCCTAGATTGTCTAAGAGTCAGTTACAGATCTAGGTATACTCCCTGTGTAATGGAATATTTGCCAGTTTTATTTCAATCATCGTAAAGATTCTGGATCAGTGATGTCCGGTTGCCTAGCAGATCACCTGAAGAGCCATCAAATCACCTTTTAACCACAACGTTCACCATCAGAGACCACCATATTCCTTTCAATCTACTACAAAACCCATCAAATGCCTTTAGGAGCCGTCAAAGGTCATCTGGATAACCATTAAACTGTTCAACCATTAATTAAAGTGTGATGTTTACTCAGAATGGTGTCAATTAGCGTTAGAAATCCAGACAGAAACAGCAGGAGCCAATGCTAATCTGCAGCTCTATGATTTTCCTTTATTTTCAACTCATGTGGGTCACAACAGTGACCTCCAGGAACTCTGAGTCAGATCAAATGCATGCGTACAGTATGTGCATGACCATCCTGAAGCTGTAACCTGTATTCAACATGTCACACTCTAACCATTTAGCTCATAAATTCCGACTTATGATGTTTGCACATATGGTATATAAAAATGTAGTGCCTGGTCTCGTTTAAGTCAGTGTTCACGTAATTGTTTTGGCATGTATGCATTCTAGTTAAATAAATGAATGAAGTCAATGGAATTTATATAAGTGAAGCACTTGGGTTCAATAAAGCACTGAACAAATCAAGTTTTATGCAGCGCAATATACTGAAGGAATTTGTGGAAGGAACATCAGTAAGGTCTGTATGTCTTGTTTATATACCAAGCTGACAAAATTCATTCATTTAGCTCGTTAGTTAAACGTGGTATTGGTTCAAACGCATTTCCCTGAGCCCTGGGGAGAGGTTAAAGAGCTCAGCCATTATATATGACCATCATCTGTGCTTCTTTATAGCTGACATATATAAATATATATATATATATATATATATACACACAGCATCAGAGCAGCATTGGTCACCTCGATACCACCACGCTGCCAGGAGAAATCTGACTCCCTGTTACTGCGACGGGTCTGTTAAGCCCTTAAAGGTAATGTCTGTTAAGGGTCAGACTTTCAGAGCTGAGGGGACATCTAAAGGTAACCCTGTGACCTTTGAGAGCCTGAAATGACCAGAGGGGTCAGTGTGGAATCCAGGTGGACACCGTAGGACCTTGTAAAGAAGAAAGGAAGGGGTGTAAGTCCTGGTTGTTTCTCATTCGGGGAAGAACAGGCGAGTGTGTTAAAGAACAAAGATTGGAACCCAAAGCAGTCATAAAAATCCCTGAAAAGCTCAGAGTGATCCTGATTTGTATGTCAGAGGACATGTTTTTATATCTTGATGAGGACCAAATGTTCCCATAAGTCTTAGAATATCTGACAGTTTAGATTTGTAAGAACAATGCTTTTTTTTTTTTTCTTTCAAAAACTGTAGATTTTATTTAAAAGCCCAAACTTTTCCTTTTGCAAGGTTAAAGTTAAGGTTGGTGTTGGATTTGCGTGTGGCACAGTAATAATTATGTCAGTAGAAGGTCCTCACAAGGATAGTGAGACAAACATTTGTGTGTAAGGAGCGCATACATGATTTTTCCAGTCGCTGTCATGTAAATTCTTTTAATATGCACCGAGGGATGCTGGGATATCTTTTTCATTTCATTCAGCAGATTTATGATTTACAGCCGTCGAGTGCTTCAGAGTATCCAGACAGGGTTCAGGAGAGACCTGGAGGAAGTAGTGCAGATTTCCACTGGAAGATTTTCAGGAACTTGGGAACTCCACTGGAGGAACCAGGGCCAAATATAGCTTCTGTGTCTCTGGATTTAGTTGCTTTGTTCTTAAACCAAGAATTTTTCATGTTCCCCTGGACCATGTGTGAATGGGTGTTCCCCACCTCTTGTGGGATAGGCTCTGGATCCACTGTGACCCTGACCAAAATAAAACGTTTACCAAAGATGAATGAATGAATCCCGGTTCCTGTAGCGCAATGGGAACAGAAAGAACAGGATCGGAACACAGCCTGGAAATTCTTCTCCAGTTCTTGTTCAGGAGCGTTACAGAGCTCTTTAGTTCCTCTAAAGGTTGTAGAACCTCAGTGAAAACATGACTACAGTGTGCAAACTGTATTTCTGAGTATTTTGCTACAAATAAACACAGAAGGATTACGTCTAAAAAAAAATCCTCCTAAACATACTCATAGTTTATCGCTACCTTTTGGATATACTAAAAAAAAAAAGTCTTTATTACTCCTGTCTGTTCTACATTTCTGCAATAATCCTCTCTTTTACTTAGCTGGCTAGTGATGTTTGCAAGGATGTCCTTGTGCATGAATGACATTTTGGCTCGTTATAAGATGTGGGTTTGAGTGTTAAAGGGTTGGGGTTTTTTTCTTTTACATTCAACCAAAAAAAAACTTCTCGTTTTACATTCTTATTGGTTTATCATGTTAAAATTCAAAAGGGTTTCATGAGCGAGCACATTTGCATGTTACTGTAAACACACACACACACACACACACACACACACACACATATAAAACAAAGCAAAATATGTACAATATACAGACAATCTCCCTCTCTCTCTCTCTCTCTCTCTCACACACACATACACACACACACTTTTTGCGCCATGTTCTACAAGGGCACCAGGCTGTCAAAGTGCTTCATCTGGACTCGATCAGCAGTGGCCAGGCTGACAGCTTGATCTGTGTCATTAATTCTCTCAGATCAAAGCAGTAAACTGAATGTATTACTGCCACCAAAACAGCGTTTGCATGTTTTTTTTTTACACACATAGACAAAGTTTTTACACAAAACCACTTAAAGATACTGTAGGGAATTCACACACACACACACACACTCATACAAAGCCCAGTGCTATGAATTTCTGGGAAGTGATGGTTCGTCTGGGGTTTTTTTTTTTTTTTTCCAGTCCATTTCAGGAGAGCTACATTACTTTCTTTCACCATACCCGAAATGCATTAATGTAAAAAATAAAAAATAATAAATGTATGTAGCAGAGAAACACTAAAGACGTAGCAACAACTTCTAGAATTTGAATGAATAACCTGACACGTGCTTTGTAGATGTTAGGTTTCACACGTGTAGTGCATCTTATTGTGATTTAAGTGAAATTAAAGTACGATGCAATTCTTTTTTATTCATTTAAATATTCTCACGTCATTTATTTATTTTTTTTACACACGATCAATTTATTTCCTTTTTTTTATTATTATTTTTTTTTAGCATAACGCAATATCTGCTCACAAGTTCACATTTTTAAGTTGGCTAACACTACAGGAACGCTTTAATGCAAAATCACATTTACTTTGGATCAGCAAAGACGTGTTGGTGAACGTCTGACGATTCTTTTCCATCAATACAAACCCAATCATTGGTGTATTTGTTTCAAAGGGCATCGTTAAGCTGTTATCTCATTTAGTAGTAAAAAAAAAAAAAAAAAAGAAGAAAAAAAGCAAATGAGTGTATTTATATGTTTTAATTAGAATTATGGGGGAATTTTTATGTTACGGATTAAACGGGGGATTAAATCTGGGTGTCCACGATGGCCGCCTTATAACTTTCCAACGTTCATTTGCGTGCTGAAGATTTGTTCATTGTTTTGGATGACCGGAAGTCATATTGTGTGAGCAAAGTCTGTAGATTTCTGTTAATTGTTAGCTACATAAGCCGTAAAAGTTAAAGTCCAACACCGACCATATTAATAAACTAGATTTGGCCAATAAACTGGCCAATAAACTAGATTTATTCTATACAACTATAGCTATAACAGTTATAATTATACATACTAGTATATCTAGTTTTATGGTAATTTAAAACTATAACAATAAAAGTTAAAGTCCAGCACCAACCATATCATGACCAATAGACTAGATTTGTTCTGAAAGGAGAACAAAAACTGTGCAGCTCTTTGCTGTCCCTTTAATCGCGCTAAATTTGTGCAATAGTGCAAGTGCTGAATTATATTTAAAACTATGAAGCAATGGGGAAACTGATCATTTTCTCTCATATCCATCCGTTAGTTCTTTAAAAAAGTTGACAAGTCGACAGCAATGACAAGTTTGTGACGTTTGCAACATTAACAGCGTAACTGCTTGAGATTTGTTCATCGCAGTATTTTGGCCACGGTACCGAAGTGTACCGGAGAAAACAGGCGATATTAAACCAAGCCTGCTCTTGGCTCCTGACGTAGAGCAAATAAAAGCTCATGTAAGATCATGAGCTTTCTGCTCCAGATGCCCTGGTCTGGCAGGAATTCGCCCCTCAGCGCCCTGTCAGATAGACGTCTCTGGAGAACACTTAATGATCAAAACATGCTAAAAACAGCTCAGAAAAACAGTTGATTCAGTAACTACTACATTCTGAGAAACACAGTTTCTGGGTTTAAATATATATATTTTTTATTGGCCTTGTTTTGGCCGACACAGAGGCATGCTGTTCTCCTGTTTTACTGTAATGAGCTGATGAAAAAGTTCCCTGCATGTGGTCTGGCCAAATCCCAACTGTTTTCCCTGCACAATAAATCCTAGACAATTACCGCTACTTCAATTACTTTTATAAATGCGATTTAAACCAAAACGAGCGGCCAAATATGGACGCTGGTATGCACATGTGTTTCGTGTTAAAGACGTTTCGGCTCTTGAACACGTTTCACCTGAGGAGCACATGCACGAGCCGGTCTAGCAGCAGATCGTGAAGAGACACGGTTACACGCAAATAATCAAATCGAGCAGAATTTTATTGCTGTCCGATTCAATTAGATGAATACCGTGGGGTCGAATATCACAGAACCAGGAAGCAATACATGAGCAGAACTATACAGAGCGGTAGAGAGGTTCTGCGCTGGCATATTTGTTCTAGCGTGAGGGTCTGTTTTTGATAGAGACTACAAAGCACTTCGCTGCGGATAAGTGCGTCTGCTAAACGCTGTAAACGTAGGCTATACAGAGAGCTACAGGACGTGTAAGACAGTGTCTACACAGATCTTGATGGAACCATCGTGAAAGGTAATAAACGTGTTATATGGCATAATGTACTCTATACACACTCAGCACGCTGAAAAGGTCACACTAAAGAGTTTTATATGCTGTATAGAAGGATAGATAAAGTTTAAAAACTCAGCGATCGAGAAAGTAGTCCACGTCGTACATGTTTATTACACGCTATTGTATTTGTCATGCCTCTTCTCAGTCATGTGATGATGCGTGCAGAATCTAGGAGGCGTTTAACTTGGTGTAATCCCGTGACATGACAGTCACTGTACAGTCTGGGTTAAAAAGAAATTAGCCCCAGCCTTGCTTCCTCACACTATTGTGTTCTATTATATTCTGGTAAAACTCTATTTTATTCTCTTCTGTTATTTCTTCAGAAAAGCCTTCTTTTAATTAAAGTGCACCTATTATGTTTTTTCAAATATTACCTTTCATGTAGTGCGTTATCAAGCTGTTTGTGAATGTAAAAACTCTGCAAAGTTTCAAAAATCAAAGCGCAGGACAAACGGAGTTATCGACTCCCAAAAGATGGAACCCGATTCTGAACGGCTGAAACGAGTCGTTAGTGATTCCGGACTTTACTTCCTGTACTAACCTACTTAGGTTTGTAACAAAAAGCCCCGCCTCTGGTGTTCATCAGCTGCATGCTGACAGCGGTAAACCGATCACAACAGACTGGGACATCTGACCAATCGGAGCAGAGTATACTCTCTGATAGGAGGAGTTTAGAACGAATCGTTTAGAACGGATCATTTAATGAGTCGTTTGTGACACTGGGGGGAAAAAGCTGATGCTGCAGTTTAAATTTTGAGCACATTAAAGTGTTTTTTGACCTCGGATGCATGTAAATCTATTGTATGAGACCTTTAAAACAAAATTAGGCACGTTTCAAATCCATAATAGATGCGCTTTAATATGCAAATGATCGTAACGACTCAGCGAATATGCAGATTGATTTGTGACATCACCTGGCGACTTCTAGCAACGTTCTGAGCACGCATTATTCTCGAAAACCAATGACAGATCAATATTACTGACTAAAAACCAACTAGCTCAAAATCCTGCACAATGTGACAGTTATCGTCTACTAAAGATCCGTAGGGCGGGGCGAAAAAACGAGACACACGCTTAACACTCCCTGTTAAAGATGCTAAGACACACACATTTTCCACCTCTTAGAAAATCCCTCCCCTCCTTTCATATGGTGTCGGAAAGAGCAGTCTCTAAATCAGGCCTGCACTCGTGCAAGGATCAGATGTTATCAGCTAACGCACCATTGCAATCCCGCATAAGGATATTCGTCTCACGCAGCCTGTGTGAGGCAGTGGAAGGGGGGCAGAGCCGCAGTGCTGGGTGAAGATGAAGGAAAGGGAAGGAAAGGAAATCTCTCGGTGTAGTTTATGGCCTGGACGTGAGCCAGACATGAAGGAGAGTGATGGATGAAAGCAGGAGGCCTTGATGCAGCAAAGCAAAATGGCGGCAGAGGGAAATTAACGAAGAGCAGATCTACGACTGAAAAAAAATATACAAACGAGTTCACAGCATGAAGAGGTTTGTGGTGAAGAGCAGAATGATGTCATTCTTTTTGAATTCTTTTGAATGATTTTTAAATGAACGCCACCAGAACACCATTGGAATCGCTCTAACAATGAAAATGAATTATTTTACACCAGTTTTGATTTATACTATGAACATATTTTACAGAGAGCGATCCACTTGATCTGAGAAATGATCTAAGAAACCATCGCTGCAATCCTGTACAAACATTTCAACAGTCTTTGTGTACGTGTGTGTGTGCGTGTGTGTGTGTGGGTGTGTGTTGGTGGAGCTTAAAATGCACATGAAAATTGAATTACAAGAGAATCATGTTGAAAAGAGCATAAAACAAAATAACATCAGAAATGCTTCGCTTTTACTGGTGGTGCACTCGGTCAGCCGTTAACGACTCTGACGAGACTTTACTAGAACGTTCTGGGCCCGCTGCTTTTACACTTAAACCATAAAACTGGAAACCACAGAGTGTGTGTGGTGAGGATCTGCTGGTCCTCAGGAATTCAGTGCAGTGGTATGCTTTGAGAAATTCGATTCTATCCAACAAGGTCAATTTATTAGCAAGATAGTAGTACGGTTGTGAATTTAATCTAGGAGTGCCAAAGAGCCACTAATCCCCCCCCCCCCCCCCCACACCTCCAAAAAATAAATAAATAAATATATAAAGCAATAAAGTCAGTAGTTTAAAGACAATTTAATGTTCAGGGTGAGGAAACAGGGGGCACAGTGGCTTAGGGCTTAGTGGTTAGCATGTTTGCCTCACACCTCCAAGGTTGGGTGTTTCGAATCCCGCCTCCGCCCTGCGTGCACGGAGTTCGTATGTTCTCCCCGTGCTTCGGGGGTTTCCTCCGGGTACTCCGGTTTCCTCCCACAGTCCGAAGACATGCGCTGTAGGCTGATTGGTATCTCTAAATTGTCTATAGTGTGTGTGTGATTATGCCCTGCGATGGGTTAGCACCCCGTCCAGAGTGTGTGTGTGTGTCCCAGCCGTTTGCCCCAAGTTCCCTGGGATAGACTCCAGGCTCCACCGTGACCCTGTGTAGGATAAGCGGTATGGAATATGGATGGACCAGGAAACGTCTTGGCTGTACAATATATGTTTCTTGTATCGATATAACATGAAGATGTGAGGTGGGAATACACCATGGATCACACACACACGTGAGGTACCTGCTGTGCCACCATGCTGCCTAAAAGTACAGTCTGGTACTGTTATTTCTCTGAGTGTGAAAGCGTAGTACTCGGTTCGGGACACGCCCAGGCTTTGTGGCTGAGTGAGTGCACTTCTTCTCATGTCCTGTGTGTGGCGCTGTGCTCCTCCTTTTCTCTTTCAACCTCAGAGGGTTGGTTTTGCACAAAAGGGGACGCATCTCAACGAGAGTGCGCTTTGCTGGGGAGTCTCGTTGTAGTCTCGTGTTCGGTGATCACTGTTGTCCCGGGTCAGAACGCAGCGCAGGTCCGAGTGCGTAACCGAGCGCCTGGAAACGGAATAAGCGGGGTTTAACAGGTGCATTTAGGAGCTCCAGGGTAACGCATCCTTATCGAGATGAATGGAGAATGTTTGCATGAACATGTGCTCTGAGATCTTTACCTGTGGGCTTTATCTGCACTGCGCGCGCACATGATGAAGAAAAGGATGAAGAGCGCTGCTCCGGTTGTGCTGTGATTTGTCCCGGTTTGCACGCGCGCCAGTTCGTTTCTGGGAGTCTCGAGCATGACGCGCTTCGACCGGCAGCGGCTCCGAGTTGCAATGCTTCTCCTGGGATTTCTGCACGGTGTGACAGGTGAGGAGATCTGATCTTTATCCCTTCAACCTGCCACTTTGTACGTCTGTAGACGTATCTTGTCCTGTGTACAATGTATTGGCACCCCTCTACCCTTGTCCATCAGTGCAAAATGATGGACCAGCATGGCATGATGGCGAGTCTCAGCACAGCAGTAACGATGACGTGGTTGTGTACATGTGGTGCTGGAAACACTTGACATGGATGAGCTTTATTTATTCATTTGTTTATCAGTAAGTGCTTTATCCCGCTCAGGGTGTTGGTGGATCTTAAGCCTATTCTAGGAAAACTGGGCGGAAAGCGTGGAATACACCCCCAGATGAGACACCAGTTCATCACAAGTCACACACTTGGCCCAGTTGGCCCACTGGCATGTTTTTTGGTGACTAAAAGGACACTAGAAAACCCAGAGGAAACCCATGTAGACATGCCGAGAACATAAGATGAGAAGACAGTAAGAGCCCAAATTCTCACACGAACCTACAGTATAATACGAGATTTAGCTTATATAATTGTATACTTACAGCTTACAGCTGTATACACAAGATACATGGTGCAGGATTTATTCTGGCATATAAGATATATTAGAATATTTTTACATACGTCATTAACATTAAAATCATTTTTTGCTGAATTTGGCACTACACTTTTATTGTGTTAGAAAACAGACTAAAGCTCAGCAACGTTTCTGACCTGAAGCTCCAAGCCTAAATCCCCTCTAATGCCCATGACAGACACAATGCGAACTTTCTTTGCTCGTGCCCTCTCGTCTCGGCCGGTGACCTTTGCGGTTGCGGCCAGCTGCGCTTTCTCGGCACGTTGTTGTGTAGCTGTCAGTTGCGTTAATGATCACCGGAGTGAATTCAACATTGTGGTGCAAATACAGCCTGAAGGTCATTTGTGCTGAATCAATGCAAAGTCCTAAAGGAGCAAACGCACAGGAAAATGTTGAAGTACCTGGTTTCTTCCCCGTTCGAAGGAACTATTCCAGTGAACAAAAACACCCATAGTTAATCGGACACGTTGAATTTATGAACATATAGGCCATATGCACGTACAACTCATATCACAGTATAATCAGATTGCATCCTAGTGTAGAATAGCACTGGTTCTTCCTGTTGCTCACATCCCAGAAAGCGGCTAATCGTTTCTTGACACAATCCCAACCCGTGGCTTCCTCCGGCTGTCAAATTTAGCTCTGCGATACTGCAGGCCCTGACTGTTTCTAGCCGTGTAGAATTACAGAAATGGCTTTCATTTGCAGCCAAAGCTGGGAAACCCTTATTTAATGTTTTATCTCAGCATCAATCATTCTAATATATGTGTGCGTGTGTGTTCAATCATTTCTTTCCGTCCCTTTAATCCAGCCTCCAGATGTGCGGGCAACGCCTGCAGCCCTCCTGTGGGCAACTTGGCCAGTGGCAGGACCCTTCACACACAGTCACTCTGCTGCTCCAACAGCTCGCTGATGGCGGATGACCCTTTTCTCCACCCAGACACGTGGTGGGAGTCGGGGGTCACAGCAGCTGGAGACGACGAGATCCATCTGGACTTGGAGGACCGGTTCTGTCTGACCCATGTGGTGATGGTGTTCCGCTCGCCACGTCCTGCCGCCATGACCCTGGAGCGCTCGCAGGACTTTGGCCGCACCTGGGAGACACTGAAGGTGTTCGCTGAGAATTGCAGCTCTGCTTTCGGGCTCCCTGATGATGTTAGCCAGCAGGAAGCGCTCTGCACGTCCAGATACTCCAGCGCCATGCCATGTACTGGGGGAGAGGTAAGTTGATTGAGTCATTAGCTTTATAGTAGTGATCACTGCTGCTGGAGGTCTAGCTTTCCTTCAGAACCTACATCCAGGGGCTGACTGGAACAGATACCACGCCTTGTTAAAAAAAATTTCTGTTCCAAAGACAATTCATTTGATTTGAATCGGTGAATCTTTTCAACTCCATGAAATTAATATGACATACGCATTAAAACTGAAGCTTTATTCTGTCCAAAAAAGGATATATATGTTACTTGATTTTTCCCCCAGGTGATTTTCCGTTCCATGGCTCAAGGCAGAGGGATGGACGACCCGTATAGTCCCGAAGCCCTGTCCATACTGACCCTCACTAGCCTGCGCGTGCGCCTCCTGAAACCCCATCGCTGTCCTGCTTCTCCTTTCACCTCCTCTAGGGGGCAGCACAACGCTCCACAACAAGCACCCAACATCAGATTCTTACCCAAAGTTCCCAGACAGCCATCTCGTAACTCCACAAGCTCCGATTCTGCTCCTTATGCCATCTTTTCGCTCCTTGCGCAAGGGACGTGTCTGTGTCATGGACATGCAGAGCAATGCCTTCCTACTGGAGGACAAGACAGCCTGCAAAGCAGCGGCAGTGTGGTAAGCCGGCGTGAGAACGGATTGAGTGCTACGATGCAAAAAACAGATAAAACTGCTGTTTATTGATCGTGTTCACCCTATGTACTGAAACTACACATGCCATGAGGGTTGCCTTGTCAGGTAAAAGGGCGGAGCTTAACAGCTCTGTATTGTCAGGAGGGTGGAGCTAATTTCTGGGCTGGAAAAAATTCAAACACAAATACAAACTGCCGCTATAAAACACACACGAATACAAGGTTGTGATTGGTTTATAAGGGCAGACAGAAGTTCAGCAGTCATGATATGACCTGTAGTGATGCTTCGTGAGGATCACATCTTTATAAACATGTGTGTTGTGTGTGTGTGTGTGTGTGTGAAGCAGGTGCAAGGAAGGTGTGTTTGCACTCACCACACAGCAGGCGTTCACTGTGAGAAATGCGCTCCGCTCTACAACGATCGGCCCTGGAGAGCAGCAAACGGCAGCAGCGGAGAACCGAACCCCTGTCAGAGTAAGTGCGCTACATGAGTACCGCCTTGAATGCTAACCTGGTTCATATTGTGTAAAAGATATCAGAAGTTAGCGCCAGGCCAATTTTCGAATCTGATTGGTCAGAAGGTGTCGATTCCTTTTCTTGAACAGCAGCTCTGACAACAGCGACGGCTGTAATTCCAATCACGGGTTTATATTAACGTGGTCATTCTAAAACCTTAGAATGAATTTCTATAGTAAAAGCTTAATAATGTAAACAAATAAAAAAAAAAGTTATATGATGAAGAAAAACATATCGTTGATGTTTTCTTTGAGGAGATTTATGGAAGGAGTCTCCAGTGTCGGTGCTTTGTTTTCCACCACATGAAAGTCTTCGGGACAGAGGAGTCCTAAACATTTTCTTCGCGTACTCTTTCTCTCTAGAGTGTGAATGTCATGGCCACGCACAGAGCTGTCACTTCTCTCAGCGAGTGTGGAGCACCACAGGTGGCACCAGTGGAGGTGTCTGTGATGACTGCCAGCACAACACGGAGGGCCGGAAGTGTCAACGCTGCAGCCCAGGATACCGACGCCACCCGGGTCGCCCCCTCGCCTCGCCTCAAGCCTGTACACGTGAGTGAGAGAATCGGGAACTCTTTATAATGTGCAGGGTTCACGCACATGCCACAACATGTAAAATACGATGCAAACACATTCAACATCATCTTACGTGCATAAACATGCATTTGCACTTATTAAACCAAAAGTAGAGTTTAATCAAGTGCAATTAAATGTTGAAGCGTGTAATGATATATAATAAGACGGGATTAAGTCTATGGCACATAATACATACTTTTGTATTTCAGGCAAATATTGACAGGTAAGTGGAGAGGAGACTCGTAGCCCTGGGCTTCAGGATGAAGGACTTGAGAAGAAATGCCGTTGTCGATTTGATATCAGTTTCACTTGGGTGAAAATATATTCATGATAGATTTATATTTATAACACAAATATAAGATTATGATTATGTATTTCCAGATTTTCCTTTTTCTTATTTCAAACTTGAAATTGCTTTACTTTAGTTTATTTAAAAAAAAAAAAAAAGTATTACTATAAAGAAGAAAAACAATCTGCCTAAAAAAAAACTAGAACATTTCAAGCTCTAAATAGGAATAAATGTCTAAGAATGGGCTTAATTAACTCATATTTGTTTTCTCGTAATCAGATAAATATGATATCAATTTGCCTATATTCATGATCACTTCACTTGGCAGTTTGGAATTATTACTTGTCAGATTGAAATTGAGTTTTAAATCTAAAAAAAATTTTTTTTAAATGATGTATTATTTATTTATTTAATAGTGCTAATTAGATTGAAATTGAACCTTAATCCCAACCCTGCTCTGTGTAAACTACTATCTCAGTTCAGTTCATCTGTAATCCTGATCCAAAACTATGTCATTATAATTGAAGTAAGTATTTGAGCCATTTATGTTAGATTTGGGATGGAATTAATGTTTGTCAGAAATGAGATCTTTAATAGGATGATCCTCCTTCAAGGTCATGACAGAAATCACAAAACATCAGCAGAGAAAACTTGATTATTTGTGGAAATTCAGTGCCGCGAAGTCAGAATTGTTTCATTGCCCTCTGCTGGTAAAACCGTGGCATTACACCATCGTGACTTTTAAAAGTTCAAAGTGCACTTTTTGCCTAAAAATGCGCTGTACACAGTTTTCACCTTTACCCCCAAATGTAGACAGTCAGCCAAAACATATTTGGTGTGTTGAAATGTCTTTAGTTTTGCACTGAAGCTACAAAGCTAATCTTGCTATCAAGCACACGAAGCTCATAGCTACTAGTTAGAATTGTGGGAGCATTTGTACATAAACAGTTTCATGAAGTAGTAGAATAAGTCTGAATTAAAACATTAAATATACAGATCAACTTGGAACTACATTATTGTCAAAATCAATAAAAGTGCTGGTCACTAAATACCAAAAGTGCTGTTTTAGCTTCAACAGAGCTACGAAAAGGTCCATTCATACAGACATCTGTACCGTGCAGTGTCAGAAACCACATCAGCAGGTAGTCCGAACAGATACCCAACAAGTTTGAGGCGAGTGTGCGATGATTAAGGCAGCTAAAATGGAGGCTGTACACTTTACTTAAATGTTAGCTAGATTAGCCTCATAACTCCAGTGCAGAACTGAAGACACCAAACATGTCTGCGCTGATAAAGATGAACTTGTGTATATTTCATTTCGGCGCTGAACTGCTGTGATAAATAAAGGTCAAATTATCAGTCTGAAAATGAGTGGACACACTTCAGATTATACAATTGTATTTAGATTTGTATTAGAAATGATGCCGCAGAATGTTTGAGATGCTAAATACAGTATGCTCCATCTGTTTGTACTTATTTTTTACCTCAGGCTGTTGGTGCGACCCAGTCGGCTCGGTCCCAGTCAGAACCAGTGGCGAGGCAGGCTGGTGTCACCCCAGGAGCGGGCAGTGCCACTGTAAGCCTGGTGTCGGTGGGACGATCTGTAGTCACTGTCTGCCTGGACACTGGGGCTTTGGACTAGAGGGCTGCAGACCCTGCGCATGCCCTCTGACCTGTGACCCCGCTACAGGTCACTGCTTAGAAAGGTGAGATCTTGAGTTGATCTTCGGCAACTCATCATTTCTCTGTATCTCTAAACAGCTGGTCCATTTTTCGTAAGATTATTTATGCAGTTATTATTCCTAAGTGATTAATGTATCATTTCTATATAAGGACTTGGTGAGCAGAAGTGTGTCAGAAAAACCTCTAGCACATGGTAGAAGCTGTGGTGCCCCGGCATGTTTGGTTCCTTTTTACTGATTCCATATTAATAGAGAAATAAAGATCTAAATTGTCATTCAACATAACGACTGCCATTACAATTCTAACACCAAATCATAAAACACACGCAGAATCACAGATGATGTGCAAATTAACCACTTTGGCCTAAAAATGATTTCTTAATACTGCTGCATTGACCCCCTTTTCTTTTCTTACCCGTGTTCTGTTTTGTCATAGCCTTATTTTTATTTATTACACATTAGTAAAATGTATCTTTGACGTGCTGCATCTTATGACGTATGCTGTATCCTCTTTCACTTTCCAGCAAACCCAACGGAGAATTTTACAACATTCCTCTCGGAGGCAAAATTCCTGATCTGACTCACCTCCACCCCCATGAGGAGAACAAGTCGTGGTCCAACGAGCTCACGGTCTCTGCGCTGTACGACACAGGTGAGCTAACTGATGCTGTGTACCTGTGAGCACACATACTGAGGTGTTCTTCTTTTCTTTTTCTTGTAGTTGAATGTCAGGGAACGCACCGAAAGCCTATCAAATTATAGACGCGTCCACATTAGAATGCGTTTGTGTTTGTGATGATACTTTACAGGGAAATGTACCTGCAAGGAAAGGAAGGTGAAGAGTGTGTCCGATTTGTGCAGGATGAAACATTCTTATGGTAAGATCGGACGAACTCGGACGCATTCCGGAATAATCTACAGCATAGTATGTATAATGTATGAGCAGCTAATGATGAATTTTGGTCAATAACGTACTATTTCTCAGGGAATTTTATATAATGTGTTTAATTATGATTAATTATTGTGTTCTGAATACTGTGTACATACTAAAGCTTTTGCGCATCTCTCCCGTGTAGTGATCAAGGCCAGTGTGCTGTCAGCTCATGATAAAGGCACGCATGCGGTGGTGCAGGTGAAGGTGAGGAAGGTGCTGCGCTCAGGCGTCGTGTCGCTTTCTCAGGGCACACACAGCCTGTACCCGCTGTCCTGGACCAGCCGTGGCTGCACCTGCCCCGTCCTCAACCCAGGTACGGCACGCTTTCTCAGTGGGCTATATTAGCCAAAAATCAACAGCGTATAATTAAATTAGCACCCTTACCTCATCTACTATCAAGCAAGATTTTGCTGAAACTTGTCTGTATAAAGTTTTTAAATTTGGGACATGGAAAGCCAATAAGTGCACAGTGAAGCCCTTAATTAGTCGCATCGTGAAGTGTGAACCTCGTCGTGTCCGTGTCTAACCCTAAATATTTAAATCAGTGGTCACCAACCCTCTATGGAACAAATTTATTCATTATATATTTACGTATAAGGCTATTTCTATAGGATATAGAGTGATCATGTAGAAGGAGATGTAGTAAGGGAGTATGGGATTTGTGTTTTGCAGGGTATAGGTAAGCAATCTTCTTAATCTGGACAAAATCTAGGAAAGGGTTAAAGTGAGAGTAACGTGAGGAGTCTGCGATGGAAGCCTTGGTGTTCAAGGATATTTCTAAAGTATAGTGTCGCCAAGTTTGCTGAATTATTTTCCAGAGAATCGAGTTTGAAATCATCAGTAAAGTTTTCTTTTTCTTAGTGCAAGAACATGGGCAGGAACATGAGGTTCACTCATGTTCCTGATGGTGAAATCATTGTGCTTTTCCACTCGTGTCCAGGATCAGAGTACCTGCTGGCGGGTTCAGAGGAGGCAGAATCGGGCCGTTTGCTGGTCACCATGCAGAGTCTGGTAGTGCCATGGACAAGCACGCTCAGCTTTCTCGTCTCCGAGGCTCTGCGGCGGGGCTGCTTATGATAAGAACGCACTGGAAGGGCACAGATACACGGACACTGAAAACGAATACTTCAAACTCACAGACACAGCCGGGTTCTTAAACCAGCCAGGGGATGTTAACAGAACTATGGAGAGACCCAACTGTACCGAACTCCCATACTGAATAAGGCCAGAATACATGGAATTATGATGCAGTACACCTGGATACACAGCTCATGGCAGATGTTTTTACTGCTTCCACCAATTATTACATTAGTACTCAAACCAGTGATAGGAAGCCTGTTAAAGACGAGCAGTACTGTGGTCCTGTCACATTTAAACAATCGGCCATTATGGTATTATAACGATTGAATTTTTGTTTACCGGTTGATTGATTTTCCTTCTGTCATTGTTAAATAGTCTATTTTTGTAAACTTTGAATAAAAAAAAAAGTATGAAACTCTATAATGAATCCCTATAATGCGTCATAGGGGACAGGATATCGCATCAAACCCATCAAATCCCCCAGGTCTTCTCACATTCTGTGAACACAAACAAATATATGGAGCCAAAAAACATGGATGTTTCATAGTTGCCATGGATACAGCTTTCTATAATGACATATCATCGATTTTACTTAATATCTCACGGTAGATTGAACTAAACTATAATTCACCCTGATGCAGTTTTCATACGAACCAAATGATTAGTCTCAGACAAACACGGCAAAATCCCCAGTGTTGAATTTACACCTACTACAGTGTTGAATTAACTCTTTCAGTGTTCTTTGTGTTGACATGAATAAACACTGAAGGTGTTCATTCAACACCGTGGATTTTACTGTGAAGTAAAGTTGTTTGGTTGTTTTGGGTTTTTTTATGCGGGGGTTTCCTCCACCAGTCCAAAGACATGCGTGGTAGGCTGATTGGCATGTCTAAAGTGTCCGTAGTGTGTGAATGTGTATGTGAGTGTGCTGTGATGGATTGGCGCCCTGTCCAGGGTGAACCCCGCCTTGTGCCCGATGGATAGGCTCCAGGTTCTACGTGACCCTGAAAAGGTATAGAAGATGGATGGATGTATGGATAGATTATATTATATATATATATATACACACACACACATACATATATGTATGTATATATACATACACACACCTTATAATACATAAGAAAAAAGGCCTTCAGACCTTTCCATTTGGCAGTAGACATACGATATTCCAGGATATGGCACTTGAAGCAGCTTTATCTTTCAGGATATTCTATATATAAATAATCGCATCATGAAAATGATGATTTAACACCAAATCAATCAATCAATCAAGATAATTTAAGGTTAACTAACTGAACTAAAAAAAAACAAACAAAAACAACAACAACAAAAAAACCACGAGACTCAACATCCTACCTTGATTTAACAAAAAAATTTTAAGTACTTTTTCCTTTCTCGTATGAGCATTAATCAGATAAGAAGCTTGCAAACATTTATTAAAATTTAAATGTGTTGGATGCATAGAAAAAAAATAATAATAATAATGCCATTTCTTTTGATTTTGGAGAAATAGAATTAGCTAAGATCATTCTCAGGTACAAACAATATATATATTATATATTTCTAAATATTTCTAACTCCATAAAACCTTATGACTTATCCTCATAAGTATTTATTTAAAAAGAAAAGCATTCTACCAGGGTTTAAGGTTAGGACACAATAAAATATGATATTAAGCTGTATGATTATCTGATTATCATGCCTTCCGTTTATTTTATACATCTTCTCATGCTAAATCTGCTGCACATCCCAGTGAAATATCTCAGGCTTTCAGTCTTCTCCGTGATAGAGCTCACATCACTGTATTAATCTCAAGTTAAAAAAAAAATTTAAACAAGAAAAAAAAACATCAAATGGAGGATAATCAGCGCGCCAGCTGTGAACATCGGCCATTAAGATTCCTCATTCGTTATAATCATGATTAACCGAAGAGTCGTTGGTCACCGATTGGAAACCCTTCCTATAACGCCATCCTCCTTAAGTCGGACATCTTTAGCTGATTAAATGAGACTCATAAATAAAGGAAATGGTCAAATCAAATCTGAAACACACACACACAAACCTCGAATAGATGTATTTCCTTCTCAATCACTTCCTATCGAAGATGTGACATCTGTGACATTGTTTCTGTCTTAAAAGACTTGGAGTTTTCCAGACTCCAAGCCCCTCCCCCAAAATCTTTTTTTAAAAATCGGTTTTTCAGTGATATCACACAGTGCGCCATGATGTAATCGTTCACAAACAAAACCATGTAAACACTGTAAGGTTACAAGGCGGCCATTTTGGACAACCAGGATCACTTTGTTTTCCCACTTTCAGCATACACATTATATCTTGGTACTACATCAGTGAAGTATTTCCTAAAATGATCTGCTGACAGCTAAACTGAAAAAGGAGCATTCGAGGAGAAGACGTCAGAAGTACAGAAATATCACACGCAGTTTGAGACAAACTACACATTGAAGATAAAGACAGCAGTGTGATACACAAGACATGTTTGTTTGTTTTTTTATATCGTCAAGAAAAGCATCTAAAGACGACTCAGTGCAGACGCGGTCCTTTAGACATGAGCATTAATCATCACATATGATCAGGAACATCAAAAACCACTCGAGTCCTTCATTCGTTCTCATTTCCAGATATTAGCACTGACCTCAGACATTTTTAAAAAATTATTACTATTGTTAGTCATTATCATTTCTATCATTATTGTCATGACATCTTGCCTCCTTACAAGTGTTTCTGAGCTTTGTTTTTATTTTCAGTTCAGAGGTTGAAAGGCTGTGTGTGTGTGTGTGTGTGTGTGTGTGTGTGTGTGAGAGAGAGAGATTAGCTCGCTGCAGGGTTTTCTGTGCTCGTCACTGCTTCCTCCGAGCCTGAGACAGAAGCAGAGTCAGTGCTGGGGGAGCCGACAAGTGCAGCAGCGTCAGAGGGGGCGCTCTCGTTGTCGTCCTCCTGAGGGTAGAGTTCGGGGTATTTCTGCATGCACTCCTGCATGCCGCGGAAATATTCGACACAATCGGAGCCCTTCACCTCCTCCTTGCTGTAGTGGAAACAGGAGAAGGCGTCTTTGAACTGTTGGCCGCACGGGCCGCTGGCCATCCCCCCCAGACACGGGCAGTTCCAGTTAATGTCCCCGTTGGGCAGAATGAGACCTGCAGGGGGCACAAAGGCAATAAAATCAAGAACATATATTACGCAGCAGTACGACTGAAGTGTTTTATGTATTATTAAAGTTGACCAGCAATTAAATAAGGAAAAATTTCACAACTCTTCCATCAAATCATTCAATATTTGTACTGAAGGACTTGTTCATTGTCCACTCGCAGGTTCTAACAGGTCCCAGAGTATTTCAACCACGTGAAGGGTTCTTTTTTTTTGTTCTCTCTCTCTTACTGTCCCTGTCTCTCTTACTCATTCGCTGTGTGTGTCACTCTCTATCCCTCGTTTTCCATTCTCTCTGTCCCTGTCTCATTCTCCATTCTCTCTGTCCCTGTCTCGTTCCCTCCGTCCCTGTCTCATTCTCTCCGTCCCTGTCTCATTCTCTCCGTCCCCATCTCATTCTCCATTCTCTCTGTCCCTGTCTCATTCCCTCTGTCCCTGTCTCGTTCTCCATTCTCTCTGTCCCTGTCTCGTTCCCTCCGTCCCCGTCTCATTCTCTCCGTCCCCATCTCATTCTCTCCGTCCCCATCTTATTCTCTCCGTCCCCATCTCATTCTCCATTCTCTCTGTCCCTGTCTCATTCCCTCTGTCCCCGTCTCGTTCTCCATTTTCTCTGTCTCCGTCTCATTCTCCATTCTCTCTGTCCCCGTCTCGTTCTCCATTCTGTCCGTCCCTGTCTCGTTCTTACTGTCCCTGTCTCATTCTCGCTGTCCCTGTCTTGTTCTCCATTCCCTCTGTCCCCATCTCATTCTCTCGGTCCCCATCTTATTCTCTCTGTCCCCATCTCGTTCTCCATTCTCTCTGTCCCCGTCTCGTTCTCTCTGTCCTCGTCTCGTTCTCCATTCTCTCTGTCCCTGTCTCATTCTTTCTGTCCCTGTCTCATTCTCGCTGTCCCTGTCTTGTTCTCTCTGTCCCCATCTCATTCTCCATTCTCTCTGTCCCTGTCTCATTCTTTCTGTCCCTGTCTCATTCTCGCTGTCCCTGTCTTGTTCTCTATTCGCTCTGTCCCCGTCTCATTCTCTCGGTCCCCATCTTATTCTCTCTGTCCCCGTCTCGTTCTCCATTCTCTCTGTCCCCGTCTCATTCTCCATTCTCTCTGTCCCTGTCTCATTCTTTCTGTCCCTGACTCACTCACTGTCCCTGTCTTGTTCTCCATTAGCTCTGTCTCTGTCTCATTCTTTCTGTCCTTGTCTCATTCTCGCTGTCCCCATCTCGTTCTCCATTCTCTCTGTCCCTGTCTCATTCTTTCTGTCCCTGTCTTGTTCTCCATTAGCTCTGTCTCATTCTTTCTGTCCTCGTCTCATTCTCGCTGTCCCTGTCTTGTTCTCCATTCGCTCTGTCCCCGTCTCATTCTCTCGGTCCCCATCTTATTCTCTCTGTCCCCGTCTCGTTCTCCATTCTCTCTGTCCCCATCTCGTGCTCCATTCTCTCTGTCCCATTCTCATGGTCCCTGTCTCGTTCTCCATTCTCTCTGTCTCTGTCTTATTCTCTCTGTCCCTATCTCATTCCTCGTTCTCTCTGTATCTGTCCCAATGTCTGTCTCTCTTTCTTTGCCTCTCTCTTTTTGTCTTATCTCTATCCCCGTCTTTGTCTGATTCTCTCGATCCCCGTCTCTCTTTATCCCACACTCTCTTGGTCATTCTCATTGTCTTTCTCTGTCCGTCTATCTCTCTAAGTCTGCCTCATTCTCTGAGTCATTCTCTCCATCCCCGTCTCGTTCTCTCCACCCCTGTCTGTCTCCCCGTGTCATTATCATGCCATGTCTAATTCACTAAGGCAGTTAATGTCATGAACTGACCGTGATCCTCATAGGGGTCATTGGGGTCGTCTTCCACCAGCTCGGCGTTGCTTGGTGCTTCGTGGTCCTCCTTGGTCACAAATATGACGCGGTCTTTACCTGACAGAAAATATGATCATAAAAAAAAACACTTGTCCACTCAGTGAGAAAACAAAGACAAAGTAATTAAATACAGATACCTGCTCCAGCAATTTACTGTGAACTTCATACTTACATTACAAGTTTATTAAGAAAGAAGGGAGGGAATGAATGAATGGGGCAGAGCAAGAGAGAAAGAGAAGAAGAAAGGTGTAATTTGGACATTTGACACTGAGTCCATTACCCTAGAATCAATAAAGCGGAAACTGGAAGCCCAGACTATGATTTTTATACACTTTATATAAACATAATCGCAAGCAGACCAAAAACAACCTAATTATTTACAGTGTTCAAGCATTAGATATTAAAGCATCTGGCAAATAACTGAGCACTTGAGGATTTGCAGCTAGCATGCTAACGCGTTTCTTAATTTCCCATCCGTATTCCCCACGAACCCGCCTCCAATTCTAGGATTGGCTAAACGCAAGCCGAGTCGGCCTATTAGCCAATGGCTGCGCAGGACCCAGACCGGAACTAGCCAATTATAGCTGAGAAGGCGGGAATATCCGGAATGCGGGTGACAGTAACCGCTAACACACACGACATGCGAAATCAATGTCATTGAAGAAGAAATAAGCAAAAAAAAATTCGCTGGTAAGAATTAGCAGTATATAAACCTGCCCATACCTTCCTGCCTGCAATAAGACATTTTATTACCAACGCGGGAAAGGGTTGGTCACACGACTGAACAACTTTTACTCTCCGTTTTTAATAATTGGTCCTGAGCAACCGGCAACATGAGCAGCCGCACGCTGCAATGAGAAGCAAGCTCTGTGCTTTCACAATAAAAGTTCCAACTCAAAGCTGAAATAAATAAAAAAAATACTAATTCTCTGCCAAAATAAAAGTATTTATATTAAAACTAAAATACCAGACGTACTAAAAACACCAGGATAAAAAAGTAATGAGAAATCCATCCATCCATCTTCTATACCGCTTATCCTTCAGTGTCTCGTGGAACCTGGAGCCTATCCCAGGGAGCATCGGGCACAAGGCGGGGTACACCCTGGACAGGGTGCCAATCCATCGCAGCACACCCATTCATACACTATGGACAATTTGGAAATGGCAATCACCCTTCCATGTGTTTGGACTGGGGGAGAAAACCAGAGTACCCGGAGGAAACCCTTGCAGTACGGGGAGAACATGCAAACACACACAGGGCTGTGGAGGGAATCGAACCTCCAACCCTGGAGGTGTGAGGCGAACGTGCTAACCACGATCATGATGTGAGACGTTTTAAGTTAACGTCTCACAATTTTGACTTTTTTTAGTCCCACTTACTTGTTTACTCACAATTTAGACATCCGTAACGAGCGTGCACTAGCGTTGGGTCTTGACTAGTTGAAGAGTGTGGTTCTTCCTGTATGTAGGCTGTTTATAGAGAACGACTGACGCTTTGTCTGTGCGTTCTTTGCAACTTACTAAATGTGAAGTGGATGTCTAAATTGCGAGAAATTAAGTGAAAATTGTGCAATTGTGAGAAAAAATGTCAGAAATGCGAGATGTTGAATAAAGAAATAAAGTTGCTTGGGCTTCCATACTACCTGTGTCCCCTGTCAGATTTTCACCACACAACAAATAGAAAGAAAGAAAAAAAGAAAAAGAGACAGAAAAATTAATTCCCAATCCCAATTGACTAGAGTAACACCTGAAACCACTTTGTATTTTTTTCTTAATCTTTTTTTTTCTTCCTATATTCAGAACCAAAAATCTCTGTTTGTGGTTCTGCATTCACAACTTTTTTTTTTTTTTTTGGCGTGCTCTTTCCTATTCCTATCAGAAATACATTACAGAAGAATTCCCAAAAATTGTTGCCTGTTGCTGGATTTACACAACGTGAAATAATTTTTTTTACACCAGCACGCAGTATTTTTCTACATTAAACTATAAACCATGATTTCCCTCTTTCTCTTGAAATGTATATTTTAATTCAAACCACATGTGTTAAATCTTTGTTTTATTAAACACGTAAAGTTTGTTTCATCCAATTAGACAAAGCCGCATTTGCATAAATAAAATGTACATTTTGGAAAATACGAAATGATATCAGCTGCCACAGATTGATTGTGATATCTATTGTTTTAAAAATGAGCTTTTACAGGTGGTAACAATTGAATATTATGTACTTTAGGGCTGCAAGCATGATTTCAGACTTTTACTGATACAAAGACGTCGCTATGATAAAGGTTCAAAATCAAAATCGGTCGATCTTTCCATTCCTACTGACGGCTTTGTTGATATCAGCAGGAGTAAAATTTCTAGGTCCAGCTCTAAGAGTTAAAAGTGCGTTAAACTAAGACACGCTGAAGCAGAGCCGCGTGTTACCGAGCCACAGATGACACTCGGCCGGCGTGTCAGACCGAGATAGCGGAGAAACAATGGATCCTAAGTGTGTGTGAGGTCAAAGCAAACAAATCGAATCCGAGATGGTTTTACATTCAGTGTGTGTGTGTGTGTGTGTGTGTCACGTGTGACGACACGGAAAACCGTGAGGTCAGAGGCAGAGCCGGTCGTCCTCTGGCAGCCGTGCCGCTCTGCCCCGCTAAACAAAAGGCATCAGATATTAAACTCTGAGAGGCTTTTTGGGTGAAGGGAGGGCGGGAAATGATATAAAGCATTTGAAAGGGATAGAAAAGAGAGGATTTGCTCTGAAAGGTTGCTCGTAGTTACAGCAGCAACACACACAGTTTGAGGTGGGAGAGATTGCCAAGATCTTCTCGCTCCCCTTTGTCAATATACTGAGCTCATCCTGGAGCAGGATCTGACAAAAACATACACACAAACACACACACACACACACACCTCCACGTAACCTAAGGCTAATAATAAACGGATCTAGAAAAACTCTTAATCGTTGTTTAATCCATGTTTAATAAGAAATAAAAGCCAGCAATATTTGAATTCCACATGAAAAACAAAATGTAAAGACTACTTGCACCGTTGTATTCTCACTTAACTCTGTTTTAATGTGAATGATCCAGAGCTCGCATGGAAAGCATAACTCATACATTATATCTGTATTTACATTCAAATTTTCATCAAGTATTAAAAAACAACAACAAAAAACAACAAACAAACAAAGACAGTGGTATCTACATTGATATCAAACTATCTACTTTGAAAATATCATAAATCCATAAGAAGAAAAGTACTTCAAAATAGATATACAGACATATATAGGTATAAACACAGTTTTTGGTATAATATTTGATCAGATTTTGTGAAATATTGTGTATTATTTTTTTTCCAATCTGAAAACCCAAACTCAATCAACACAACGCATGAGCACGTGAAGAACAGAGACGTGACACTGAACGCTCCAGACCAGTTTGGGCTAAACCCAGTTTCCACGTTTACGTTTCGATTTGGTGAAAAGTTTAGATCGCAAACGATCAGAAGAGCTTCTGAGAGCCGCTAGGAATAAAAGGTTCCCATCCACCCTCCATGTGTCACTATTCAGCCTGTATAGTATTTCGCGGTGTGTTTTTTTTTTTTTTTTTGTGATCGTTACGGTCAAAAATGCTTGATTTTGCTGCTGCCTTTTTTTTTTTAATTTGCGATGTAACTTGTGGAGCATTTTGATATTTTTTTTTTGCGGAAAATTGCTTGAATTGGCGGAATCGCAATTGCATGAAACTGTTGTGGACGATCTTTCGCAGTGATGTTTGATGGTATAAATGAGACCTTTTAGCTGTACTCTTGTTCGAAGTATGCGTATCGAAGAAGTACGCGTTTTGGCTGAACGTGTGTTGTGATGACGTCACATGACGCGTCTCGGCCCAAATCTACGGAAAATCCGTGTAACTTAGAAAAACTGCAAGCACCTCGGAATTTTTCGGAGTTTGCTCGATTTTGCGTTCATTCTGCGATCACAAAATCCTGTTAGGACTGACTATTGGCCAGTAACTGCAAGGTGGGCGGAACCTGTTTCAGATAGTGACTTTAATAAACACAGAACAGAGCATAAAACAGGCTTTAGTCTGAACAGGGGCTTAGTTTGAGTTTAGTCTCCGTTTTTGCTCATTAGTGTAACAAAGTCATCAATATTACATTTCCAAAACTAAAACTAACCCATATCTAAACCCAAAGTAAGCCTAAACCCAAACTGAGACTGAAACAAAACTGAGACTAGGCCCAAACATATCAAGACTAAACCCAAACTGAGATTAAACTTAAAATAAGACTAAACGCAAACTGAGACTAAGCCCAAACCTGACTGGGCAGAAAAGTGAGTCTAAGAAGAAACTGAGATTAAACGCAAACTGATAATGAACCCAAACTGAGACTAAACCCAGAATGAGACCTAACTCAAACTCAAACTAAAAGCATAATGAGAGCAACCCCAAACTGAGACTAAACCAAAACCAGGACTAATGCCGTTCTTTTCCCACTTATTACTTATAAATACTGAGCTGTAACTGAGCAGTATTTGTGCTGTTGTGTGGTGAGGCTTCGTTACAGAGGACATGACCTCTGGGAGAACAGGACGGAGCTCAGTAACTGGGCAACAACGCATTAGGAAAAATGCACCTCATCACGAAAGAGCAACGTGCCAAGCTGACACCGAGACTCAAAGCTGTTAGGTAATCTTCAACAATAGCTCTGGGAATAGTGAAACTGTTTGGACTGTCGTTTCGTAAACAGGATCGGCCCGGACTTGAACGCCTTTTGTGCACGGTCCTTTCGGGAAACGTGAATACCTCTTTTAGGTCCATTTTCTGTTTAGAAACGATCACAGTGTGCCTGGGACAATACCGGTGACATCTTCTTCGCAATGTCCAAAGAGCGATACATGAAACTGAATTGCACAAATCTTAAGTCTTAACAACATGATACTGTAACACTTGATTTCATATAAAAAGTCAAATATTTTCTCACTTCAAAATTAAACACGCGTCATGACGAACATGTTACCACCAGTGTCCTTCTCCGTCACCCCATGAGACACTTTTGGAGCGAGTCCTCCTGTGCAGACTCTACACGGCTACGGTGGTGCCAGAGGCTGCGGGCATGGAGGCCTGCTGCGGCGTGACCTTGGCCAGCCGGTGTTCTTTGTTCTGCAAGCAGCTCCGGCTGCACAGCTGACACGAGGCACAGCAGGAGTTACAGCAGGGCAGGAAACGACACACGCTCACTCTCCAGAGGAACCAGCCGGGAGACCAGCAGCACCAGCACACGACCGCGGAACCGACCAGAACTCCCAGAACCACGTAGAGAGCCAGCAGAGACACGTACGGAGGAGAATCTGACGGAACACGCAGAACTTTATATAAATAAAAAAATAAGACTTTAAATTGTCATTTGTGCAGACAAACAGAGAACTTTTTAAAGTACTGGCCTCTGTTTCCACATCTGGTTTGATCAGTTGAGTTGTACTTTAACTTTTAAATGAACGCATTTGCATATGATTGCATTATCTGCATATTCACATGGGCTACGGTGAGCAGGGTTGCCAGAGTTGTGATTTTTACACCAAATTAGAACAAGGCCAGGTGGAAACAGCAAGTCAGTAGTTGTTGTTTTTTTTTTACGTCTAGCTTAAAAATAGTTTTCAGCTTTAAAGTCAATATTCAGAATAAAATTCAATCCATTTCCCCAAATCATATGCTATGGCATATAAAGGGAAAGTACAAGTGCAGAGCAGACAGTGTATCTGCGATGTACAGCACCAATTCTGCTTTAAGATATATCGCAGAAATGCATGCACACAACGGTGAAATTGTTTCTTATGCAAAGAGTGAGAATAAAAATAGAATAGAGAAAGAAAAAAAAAAGTCTAAGCTTTTCAGGTTAGTATCAGGTATTTTTGTGCGCTTTTTTCAGACATAGTCAGTCGATTAGTTAGTTTTTTTTCTTCTTTTACTGAGACCTGGCAACCCTGATGGTGAGAAATTGAAACTAAAAGAAACCGTAAACAAATGATACTTATGACGCAACAGTATGGATGCAACTCACACCTGTGCTCAAGCCTCATCTTTGCACTTCCTTGAACACTGGTGGACTTTCCAAACACGACGAGCTAATTTGGGTCTAGCCCACGTAGTACCTATTTGCAGACTAATAAATCTAACAAGGGTTTGAGGTCACTAGCTGATCCTGGTGACTAGAATCTACTGCTGATTTATAGCTCTGTCTACAGGAAGATGCACTGAGCATTCATGTGCTCCTTCAATTAGCTTTATGCCCTTTGTGATTCGGTTTAGCTATTACTAACACATAACACACAATGGCTGCTTTGAGAGAGCAGCTGCACAGAGACGGAGGGCCAGTGCCCGTGTGAGCACGTTTTAAAGAATCTCATTATCGACGTGACGTCTGTCAACTTTTCGTGGGGTTACTAGAAAATGCTATTTAACTAATAACGGCGAAAGAAACGTATAACTGTAGAGAGTGTCTCTTCGGAACGCATGAAGAAAAATGGAGACTTAGCAATATGTTCTGAGCGACTTCTAGCTAGCATGTTGCAAAAACCATTACCGGATATTTAAACCATGTTTTATAGATTTCACATGATAATGATGATCATTTAGTATTCAGCATTGTGCTGACCAGGAAGTGGGACGCTAGCTAGCAGTAACAAAGCTGCTAC
This sequence comes from Ictalurus furcatus, assembly GCF_023375685.1. Taxonomy (NCBI): domain Eukaryota; kingdom Metazoa; phylum Chordata; class Actinopteri; order Siluriformes; family Ictaluridae; genus Ictalurus; species Ictalurus furcatus. The sequence goes on from NC_071275.1 coordinate 19,133,400, forward strand.
AATCTTGCTTATGCTAACCTCTAACTAACAAACAGGGGAAAATATACTAATCATGCTAACATTAAAATTTGTGTTACTGAAATTCTTTAAAAACTATAAAAGACAATATATTTGATTTATTCTCAAGGATTTGGTGCTGGTGTGAGCATTAACTAGAACGCTAACATAACACTAACACGACTAAAATACGGCAGTTTATAATTGTTCTATGATACATTTTTTATTCATTCACAGTGTTATTAGATTGTTGCTCAGACAACATTACCAGTTATATAAAAAATAACATTGTTAGGATTAACATTAACATTGATAAACGTTATATAAAAATTTGACAGACTGAAAATGTGACTGAACTTCTTGAATCACAGCAAAAATCCAGAAAAAGTGCTTTTTTTTTTAACTAAATTCGAGCCTACCGGTGACACAGTCGATGCCAGGGATGAAGTTTGGGTCGTTGCACTTCTCCACAGCTGATGCCCTCATGGTGGCCACATTCAACATGGGTGGAGGAGTTACATACGTCTGACGTGTGCTAGCCGTAGACAACAGATCTAAAACAGAGCAAACATGACGGCTTGACTTTGAAATTCCCATCAAAATTAGGTATCGCCAGTTCTCCAGTTTATTTTGTGCATGACATAATGGACGCTTGTATGGAAATGTTATGAAAATGCATACTGACTGGTGCATCTTGGGTAATCTTGCAGGTCGGTTCCATCTCCGCAGTTGTCGATTCCCTTGTCGTCGTTGCACACCAGACTCATTGGGATGCATTTTCCATTTTGGCAGGTGAAGTAAGGCTCACTGCTGCATTCAGACTGATTAAACCCTGGAAAAGAACGCCATTTGCACTCGATCACTCGTTTAAAAATGTTAATATGGGTGTGTTGGACCTGCCTTGACATTACAACCTTGACGTTAAAGAAATGTCAGTATCGGGATAAAGATGGATACTGATATTACTAGTGAAAAAATGAACTTTCATAGAATGGTATTTATTTCTGATCATTCTATTAAGTATCAATGATAATGTAAACAAAGCCATTTTAAGTAAGAGTTAAGGTTTTTCCCTTTCACCATGCACCATGAGCAAAAGTGGAAGTTGATCCAAGATCATAACTTCCAATAAGTGACCTCATGTCTTACCCAGCCTGAACGAGGTGAAGTCCCCAACAAAATCCACGCGTGGCTGAGTCCCCCTGGTCACCAGTCGCAGAGTCAGATAGTTTCCAGTGGACAGGACTGGGCGTGGCAGGCTCTTTCCACAAAGGGGAGGCCCGATAGGGGGCGCCATCTTATCCCGACCATCAAAGAACTGGATGTAAGAGCCAGCGTGACACGGATCTCCTTGGCCCTCGCCCGTTGTGGGCTCCATGAGCTGGTCAGGCCGTGTCGAACCCGAATTCGCGGGACCCCAGGCCGACTCTGGGGCGAGGGGGACGGGGCTAAAGGGTGACACGCGCAGCAGGCTGTAAACCAGGAAGAAGCGGAACTGGAACTGCACCTTGTCGCGGGGCGTGGCTGCCTGCATGGTCAGGTGGCAGTCGGTGCCAATGCTGACAAAGTAGTACCTGCGCGATTCCTGGTGGGACCGGACGATCATGCCGTCCCCCCGTACCGTCTGGCCACAGAAATCCACCACGTTCGCTGTTGGGACATTGGAAGATTAATAACATTCCTCGTGACATATATTGACACCCAAAATACAGACACCTGCGTCTTTTGTCTGGCCCACTGTACCCTACCGAGATGGCGGTAATGAGATACAAGTGAACAAAGCAAACCTGATTGTTTGCCTAGAGAGACCGCAAGGGGGAGTTGGCTGCGAAATCCCCCCCCACCCCCCCACCCACCCAACCCCCAAGGAGATCCACCCCCAACTGGGGCAAGAACCAAATAATAAGAAGATTTATAACCATTCCAGGGTTTATTAGCTTTGTTACCAAGGGAAACTAGTGAATCCCTGATGCCTGACTTCCTGGAATGTCCTGAGAAAACTTCAGACAGTGGCAAAGAAACAATACTTCAAAATATCCCGTAACCATGTTTCCTGAACCGAGTTTGCTCAGAAATGAGCAGGAGCGAGACAGCAGCTTTCTCGTAAAACGTATTCACTGCTCGGAAAATAAGACACAAATGGTCTCGAGTATGGGTTTCCAATGCGATCAAGACCAGCAGGACATTACCAGGAGGAGAAAGCATCAAGCACAAAAGGCACAGAAGTCCATTTTACTCCATAATGCACTTTTATTTAAGTCTGTACAGTCTGTTCCTGGGATTTGTTGAACAGAAATGGTCTTGCATTTAATGGATTTTGTTGTGTTATAAATGATGTGTGTGTCTAGAACTTACTCATATTAAGATGTGGTTAGCCAATGAGGGATTGGTTTTACTAAGTAAGGATTACTATAGGTTACATATCAGGGAAAGATTAGAATTTCATTTCTAAATTTCAGTGGCAAAACAGCAGTCACACTGTAACCTTGTTTCAGCTGTTGGTAGGAATTTTTAAATAAAGTGATTCTTTATTTATTTAAAGGGAATCAGATGTAGCTGATTACAGTCATTGATGGAAATTAGTGTAAAGCTCACCTGTCTCCATGGCATCCGTTTGCAGTGTCATCATACTCAGAAGAACAAACCATGTAAACCGAAGTTTGGCCATGAGGAGTCACAAGTCTTGAGTGTTTTTTTTTCTTTTTTTTTTTCTTTCCCACCTTCAAGTTTCTCAAGCGTTATAGATCCGTTAACGTCATGGTTTCATTTGAACAGATTTAAAAAAAAATTAAACGGACCCCAAAAGATGCGCGATCCGGTCATATGGCTGTTATGAAGTTCTAAAGCTGGATGAGTTTTTTGCCTGCTTCATCATCGCCACTTTTGACGCCTCTTCGTCACGTCCACGCGTCTGCACCGTGTCCATGGTAACAGGGCACCCCACAAAAGACCACGCGCTCACAAGGAGGGGCTCCGCCGTTCATCACCATCATCATCACCATCATCCTCAGTGTGGAAACTGTGGTAACCATCTGTCACACTCACATCCTTATACACACATCCTAAAGCCGTGGGTCTTTAAAGCCAACCCCAAAAAAGCGTCTTAAAGCCCGTGATTGAATAACAAATTGCTTGACATGTCGGATCCATGTAAAAAAAAAAACAAAAAAACAAAAACAAAAAGGCATTAATGTCACAACATAAGAGAAGGACAGGCGCAGAAGTACACTTTTACATTCTTTTTAACCCTTGTGCGTCAATTTAAAAAAGTAACACATGGGTCCATAGAGGACAAAAATGTCCATGTCCAAAAAGTGTCATCAAAATATTCTCCACTTTCACTGACGTCGATTTTTTTTAATATATATATATAATCATAATCACCAAACATTCATTCATTCATTTTCAGAATTGTAACCCTTTAAATGTTGTTTGTTTACATAATGCCACAGGTTTTTTTTTTATGAAAAAAGAAAAATAGTAATTATTTTCCATATACAAAATGCTAAGCAGAATTTTTTTCTTTGATTATTACAGTCTTTGATATGTCAATGCTTAACAAGAACAGTAATTTTGGTGCATTCATATTTTTTATGCAGTGTCAAATTTTAAAAAACAAACAAACAAACAAAAAAACCCCCTGTGATTTGCACCTGCACCACTAATGTCAGAGCTGCTTCTGACCAATCAGAATCCAGAATTCAATAGCAACACTGGGGTAAATGCCATTAAATCACAATCCTATAAAAGTGAGGAGGGAAAATATTCAACTAACACATGAAATCTTTAACCCTACCAGTGATTTACTAATGTGAATAAGAAAAGGACACATTTTTTATTTAATGTAGCTACAGAGTGTGAGTGAAGGAGAGTAAATATGTGATTACAAGCAGATTCATGAGGTGCTTCCCACCTAAAAACTTCACTGTCAGCAGTAACCCTGTATTCAACATTCCTGGTTTTACTCTCTAACACTATAAAACCGAATGTCTGGTGCTGAGGAGGCCTATTTGTTTGTACTGAAGCTCTGCACTCGAAGTGTGGCCCTTGGGTGACACCCAGACCCTACTGTGAAGACTCATAACCCAGGTTTAGCGGTGAAGTTAGGAGCATCATAAAATGAAACTCACTAGGAAATAAGCCAACTTGTGCACCGCTAAAACTGCAAACTCTGCTTCATCACTCTGTTAAATCTTCACTCCTAATTCTGATAGATTTACTGTCTAGTCGTTACCCTTACACATCTACTTCGATCAAACTGCCATCACTGGTTCCAGTAAATCTGCACTATCTGGGCATCATGTTTTGTCCTGCATTTTATTATATAGTTTATTGTTCATTGTTAAGATGTATTGAACCCAATCACAACAAGCATTGTTGTGTGGCAATATCTTGAATCTTGAATAAGACGTAGATTAAAAAATTATACAGAATTGATATACACGTACATGTTTATACTTCTCTTCTTGGTTTGATTTCTTTTTGTTCTTTCTCTCTCTCTCTCGCTCTATTTTTTTGGAAGTCAAGTAGCTTTCACTGAATTTATTGTAAACGCTGTATTGACAGGCACCAGTGGAAAGCGACCGTTATTGAACCACGAGGAGCAGATATATAACACTAATTTGGGCAGTGGTTTCTTCTCAGCACAGCCTTCATATAATACTGAGGTGTATAGAAACTCCAGTGCTTTGATGAGAATCATCCATCAACATAACCTAATATAATCTGGCCAGTGGTGATGCTATGGTGCTCTTTCCTCTGATGGCTGACAAATTTTGCAATGCAAAAGACGGACTTTAGTGATTAATTAAGAGCACCTATATGGTATTCAGAGTGATTTGTTTTTTCCCCTTCTGAATACGAATATACTCTTTTTAATAGAACTCTTCATCGATTTAACACGTTCTGCTATTAACTTAAAAAAAACCCAGTATAGCTGACTTTACTGAGTGCGCATGCGCGTAAAGTAGCACACGACGACAGGGCTTGTGCGCCGGGAATGCGCGTGACGTCAGACGCAACGACACGTCCTACGTAAGTACGTACGCCTCAAACAAGTTTGAAACATAGGAAGGAAAAATATTTATTTAAAAACAGAGACAACGGCGCTAAATACAAATATACAAACTGAATAAAATGTGGAAAAAAATTTAATTGTTAAAGCATCTCTATTGAGCAGATTTGTTCTGGTGAATACAAGCAAGGTTCGCGCGCATTTTTTTAAGTAATGTTTTGCTAACGTTAGCCATGGTATCTAGGTTAGCTTTTTCGCTAGCTGGCTAGTTTGCCATCTGCGTAGCGCAATAGTAATAATAATAACATCGCCGAAATAGCTTTAGCTGTAGGTGCTAATGCTAAGCTAGTTAGCAAAAATATATAGAAATTAAAGTTAACACATTAAGGTCGGTTAACTGGGTAGCTAGCCAGATAATCTTTTTTTAAAACTGTATTGCTGGAAATGTGTTTGAATTAAAAACATAGAAACTGCTGCGACATTTTTCCTTAGCTAGCTAAGCTAACACAGTTTACGTAAAGCATGCAAACTACGAGCCGGCTAATGCATCGGAGCTTTCACTTTTTGTTCCACTAAATCGCCTGTTTATAGCGTTTCTTTGCCTGACTGCCTCGGGTTTCTTTTGCCGTGTTGTTTTTGCAGAATGGCCCCTCGTCTGCAGCTGGAGAAAGCCGCTTGGCGATGGGTCGACATAGTGAAACCAGAGGACATAACACAGGAACACATCGAGTTGGCGTACCGTATTGCCGTACCGGCGTGTAAGAGGGGGACATGCAGGTACTGCACTCTCAGGTGTATTATATTTATTTATTTACATTATATTTATTAGCTTTGATTGCAGTCATTGCTCACTGCTATTGCTTGGGTGTGAATCTCCTTCTTTCAAACGACACGATACAAAACCTATACAGTTCGATTCACTACTGATTCGGTTCAGCACGCATTCGATTCAGTTCAGTCGAATTCAAGTTTTCCACCACGTGAAAGTCTTCAGGACAGACGACATTGCGTCTTCCTGTTTCGCTCTCTAATGACAAGGTGTAGTAGTAGTAGTAGTTGTTGTTGTTGTTGTTTTCTTGTTAACATTAAGAGAGAAAGAAGAGAGGCGGGTGAGGGAACTGTTTATAGCTCCTGTTGATTAAACGATACAGGATCTAATTTGTATTTGGTTGTACTTTGTTTCCCCTGCAAACTTTTGACTTGGTACAGCACATTAAAAAATGTCTACACACACAGACGCACCCCTGTTAAAATAGCAGGTTTTTGCATTAAAGTCGCCTGGTATTTGTAGCCGTTCAGGATTACTTCCACGTTGATTAAAAAGCTCCAGTTCTGGCTGAAGAACAGCAGCCCTAAAGCACGATGCTGCCACCACCATGCTTCAAAGTGGGCATGGTGTTCTTTCAGAATTGGTCTCATCAGATCACAGTATATTTTGCCACACGGTCTAGGGTGGATTAGATTGCGGTTGGATGTTTTTTTGGTTGGTTTTTTTCTGTGAGAAAGGGGTTCCATCTAGCCATCCTACGCCATATCACAGACATGAAGAATACGAGAGATTGTCACATGCCGAGAGTGATCAGTACTTGTCAGCTCTTCTTGCAGCTCCTTTCATATTGCCGTAGGTCTCTTAGCAGAGGTCTTTGCATTGATGAGAGCTGTATGATGATCACTTTTGAACATGAGATTGAACGTGATTGGTTCATTCTGAACACAGCCGCATCTCCAGGTATAAAAGGGTGTACACACTTACGCAATAAGTTATTGTAAGTTTTTTTTTGTTTGTTTTTTCCCCCAAAAGTGTTTCTGATAGTTTTTCACTGGATTTTTATGTACGTTGTAATTTCGCATCGAGGGTGGGGAAAAGTTCTGACGTGATTTATGTTGGATTGATTTATTTTATTTTTTTCCAGTCACAAAAACCTGCCATTTTAACAGGGGTGTGTAGACTTTTTATATCCACTGTATTTGTGTTGTCGTGGTGTGTGTGATGATTTCCTATGGCAGTATCAGTTTTTAACAGTTTTTCTTCTTTGATTTGTACCACATCTAGGCTTGGAATATCGGTGCAGCCGCAGAACGTTCAGACATCCGATTCGTAGTTATTTACTATCCGGTTGTACTTTGGCTTTGCTTGTTTCTCACGTGATCTCGTCTGTTTTTGCATCACGTCAGCACCTTTTGAAAGCCGCTAAATGTAATCTGCGTCATCTCGTCCTGTCCCGTCCCACAGGAGGAACTGCAAAGGGAACCCGAATTGTCTAGTCGGAATTGGGGAACAATCGTGGCTGGGAGAAATTGACGAAAACACCTTCCACAACATCGACGACCCAAACTCTGAAAGAAGAGACAAGGTATGTTAATCCTCGGGCATCCCACCTCCCCAAAAACAACATGCTTCTAGGCAGATTGGTGACTTTAATTGCCTCGAAGGTGGTCCCCGGGATCGACTCCGGATCCACCGCAACCTTGACCGGGATAAAGCGTTTACTGAAGATGAATGCATGTTACGTGTTAGGATTCACATGTGGTTTACTTTTCATAACGTTCCCTAAAAATGCTGAAGCTGAAACACGGGCAGCCGGGAGTCCTGGGGAATTCCACCGGACTAAGATGATCACTCAGCTCTTATGTACCAATTCTCTTTTTTGAAGAAAGGCAGTAAAATCCACACAGCTGTGTAGCACGTTTACCAGGTATTATATTTCTATTTTGCTAGAACGTTGCTTTTTATCGTTTAATTGTCACTGCTTGATTGTACAGTACTTATAGCTACCACATGAAAAGTGCTCTATAAAAGAAGTTCATCAGTAGTAGAAGTAGTAGGAATAGGAAAAATGATAGATTCTTCAGTGCATCATGGGTCTCCAAAGCACAAAACAGCATAATCTGACTTTTTTTTTATACAAAATGTTTTTTATTAAAAACTGTCTGATGGACAAAAAAATTGGTATTTGTGTAAAACGTCTTCGCGTATTTAAACACGTAGTATTCACGTACCTTTTGGATTTTAAGGTGTCGTTTTTATTCCCACAGACAGCGCTGATATTAACAGAAAGATAAATGAGGAACATGACGTGGTATTTCTAGTGTTAAGTTTAGTAATTCTGACTTTTTAGATTTATTTATTTTTTTTATCCACAGGTGCTATTCAGTACGCTCTTTTTGTACACTGTGGGTCATTTAGGCAAAACATTTACAAAAATGCTGTCAACCTGGGCTGTGAATTCTTTTCTTTGGATATGTAATGTCCAAAGTTCAAATAGTATTCGATTACGGTACAGTTCTGATAGACACCTATAAAGAAGATGATGATGATCAAGGGGATTCTCAAACTTTTTCGAGAAAGCAGAGCCCATATTTAGTGCATTCTGAAGTGATTGATGTAGTTTTTGTCTTAAAGACGCAGTCCAAACACATCAGAGGTAATGTAGAATTATTATATTGTTAACAGTACGTTCTAATGAATTTGTCCTCTTGTTTTTTTGTTTGTTTTTTTTTCCCCTCCTCCAAGAACACGTTTGTTGGCCTGACGAATCTCGGCGCCACGTGTTACGTGAACACTTTCCTCCAGGTGTGGTTCCACAACCTGGAGCTGCGCCGGATGCTTTACCAGTGTCACAACTCTCGAGCTGAGGTGCACAACACGGAGTCAGGTGAACCGGCTTTCGATACCTGCGCACTCTGAGCGAGTCTGTACTTCTGCTGTTTGTAGAAGCAAACACTCTGATCATGCAAGTATAAATGATTAGAAGTGGTTCTTGGAGTAGGACCTGGGGACCTCCAGTGGTCCATGAAGCACAGCTGGGGGGGTCTGTGATTTAAAAACAAACATTTAAAAAAAAAAAATAGTTATAGTGTATAGGTGGAAATATAAGAAGTACAAATTCTATGGCTTTAGAATATAACCGTATTGTTATTGTATACATTTAAATAATGATATAAATCATTTGTACCGAGCGATCTGTGGGAATTATTTTCCAGTTAAAGCGTACGTTGGCAAAGTAGCGTCACGATCCCGCTCTCGTCTGTGTGCTTAAAACCAACAGATTATGAGCCGAAGACGATATGCGAACACCTGCAGTACCTGTTTGCTTTGCTGCAGAATAGCAACAGAAGGTACATCGACCCCTCGGGTTTGGTGAAGGCGCTGGGACTCGATACGGGGCAACAGCAGGTAAACCTAACGATCTCCATCTTGAAACACGATTTGTCTGGCGTATAAACCGCGGCTCTGATCCTTAGCAGTCTTTAATTGCAGACCCGAGCAGTGCTAGTAATTGAATCTGACATGTTTCAATCTTTGTTTTCCTAATTAACCGCAATCTTCTTCTAATTTCTCATTTTAGGATGCGCAGGAATTTTCCAAACTCTTCCTTTCGCTCCTGGAAGACACTCTGTCCAAGCAGAAGGATCCAAACCTCCAAAACGTGATTCAGCAGCAGTTCTGTGGACAGTTTTCTTACGTTACCGTGTAAGCTTCTTAACATTCTCATTCACGACACAGAGCGGAAAGTATATCGCCTGTCGACTGTTGGCAAGTGGGAGCGTCTTTTTTTTTATAGTAGTTACACCTAAATAATGTTAAAAACCGTAGAACGTTCTTTACTTGGGAAGAATTTGAGACGCTAGGGATCCCCTGGGATAAAGCGCTCTTTATTGGTGGGTTTTATAAAGTCAAATGTCTGAGTTTGTGTGCTTTAATATTAGTGTTGGTGCCTGCTTGAACTTTTATAGCGTTCTTTTTGTACTCGCGAAGCGCTGTACGTGTCTGTTTGATCAAGAGTGGGATTACTGTCTCACTGGGATTTGTGTTCATGTGAGCAATGTTCGTAAAGAAATGTTTTAATAAAGAAAGAAATACACAAGGTTTTTTTGGTAGTTTTTTTTTTTTTAAACGTTATTACACTTTGTTATTACGCTTTTATTAACGTATGACGTCTTCGATCGATTTATGTTCCTGAGACAGGTGTAACCAGTGCGGACGATCGTCTGCTTTACCGTCTCGGTTTTACGAGCTGGAGCTCAATATACAAGGGCACAAAAACCTGACAGAGTGCGTCACCGAGTTCCTCAAGGTAACCCTTCTTTGCCTCGTAATGTCTCCAGACCGCACCCTATGAACAAGATAAAAAATTGTTTTAAAAAATATTACGGGATACGTATCTGCACAATATTCTTGGAAAAGCGATTGAGAGTGATTGTTATAAAATTTCACCGCTCATTCAGCTGCACCCTGATCTCTGCTTTTTTTTAACATTTATTTATTAATTATTTAAACAACTAGGACACTCTTAGACCGTCGATTTTTGAGATTTGAGAATGATGTGACGTGATATGAGGCTGACGTGCCCTTGTTGTTTCTCTGGTGTTGTTCAGGAGGAGAAATTAGACGGGGATAACCGCTACTTCTGCGAGAGCTGTCAGAGCAAGCAATGCGCCACGCGTCGGATTAAGCTCCACAGCCTGCCGCGGACTCTCAACCTTCAGCTCATGCGCTTTGTGTTTGATCGGTGAGTTTACCGAGCCTGGACGTGTCAAAGAAATTCTTATTAATAATGCTAAATTAGACTCATTACAGCGCATTTACGCTCATGTGTAGATTTTTACTAAAACATAAAAGCACACTCTTTAGCTTAACTCATTCGTAGTTACTGGGTCGTAGTTCCCTATCATAACGGGAATAGATTTCTGTCATGCAATCATAGATATCTTAGATAATTTATTACATACTCTATATTTTAGATGACCTTGCATCATTAGAACATCGTTTCTCAATCCTGGTCCTTGCATAGGATTACCTGGTGCTTTTCTTCTTTTCTTCAGTGCTTTTCTTGCAGTTCAGGCTTGGTAATTAGCTGATAAGTTGAATCAGGTGATTTGGGAGCAGGGAAAGCACTAATATAGCGCAGGATCGCCAGATTGAGAAACACAGCAGTATAATACAAGCTGTAAAAAGTGGCAACATCGTAATGATAATCAGCGTATCCGGTATTATCCTGTTACAGGATTGCAATACACCAGATACGATTGTTAAACCGTTTGACGTTTCTTGTTAATTTCAAACTTGAGATCGTGTTGTTTTATTGACCGATCATTTAAAAAATAAATAAATAATTTTAAGCAATTGTGGAAAGAAACAGAATTCGTACACCGATAGGAAATGGAAATGTAAAGCTCGAAATGGGTGAAATCTTCTAAAAACAGGATGTTATTTATAATCTTGGATTTGATTCACATAAGATGTTTGGAAGTGTAGGACAGCCTATAATGCTCGTGAGGATTTTTTTGTTTTATTCAGAAGAGGATTGCTTTGAATAACATGCTGGATGGTTGTTGTTTTTTTTTCTTCTGTTTCTAGGCAGTCCAGTCACAAGAAGAAGCTAAACACTTACATTAGTTTTCCAGAAGTCCTTGACATGAGCCCGTTTATGGAAGAAAAAGGTATTCCCCCCCTTATGCCTTCTGTCTGTGTCTGAGGTTCTACACACTTCTCTTTCCTTTTCCTACTGATGGTAAAATGTTACACTTATCGTGCGTGTTATCAAGTCTTAAGTTACAATGTTTTAATTGGGACGTACCGTAAGCTAGTTTATTTACACACAGACGCATTGAAGTTAAATCGAACGTCGTTTAGTGAATTAGTTTGGGGTTTTTTTTTGTGTGTTTTTTCCCCCCTCCCTAGAGGAGAAGTGTACGTACGAGCTGAGCGCCGTGCTGATTCACCGTGGCGTCAGCGCCTACTCCGGCCACTACATCGCTCACGTACGAGACGCTTGCACCAACGACTGGTACAAGTTCAACGATGAGGAGATTGAGAAAATGGAGGGCAAGAAGCTCCAGCTGGGCATCGAGGAGGACCTGGGTAAACGGCAGAGCACTGACTTTAACAATTGATTGAGAACGCGTAATACGATTGCGCACTTCAAACTTTTTTTTTTTGTTGTTGTCTGTCAGCTGAAACTGTGAAGTCACAGAGCCGGAAGCCTAAATATAGCAAAGGCTTTCACTGTTCGAGAAACGCCTATATGTTGGTGTATAAACTTCAGGAAGAGCAGGTGGACCAAACCCAGGCCAGCGTGGAGGTGCCAGGTATGACCAGGGGTCATGCATATCAACTCAATTTAAAGAAAAGATTTTTTCCCTTTTATTTTTCCATCTGTGTGTTTTTTTTATATATATATATATATATATATATAATATATTTTTTACAGCCTTCCTCCAGAGGCTTGTGGACCAGGACAACAAGAAGTTTGAGGAGTGGTGCAACGAGATGGCGGATATGAGGAAGCAGAGCGTGGACAAGGGCAAAGCCAAACACGTGGAGGTCAAAGAGCTCTATGAGCTGTTACCTCCACGAGAGGGTATTTATTGATTTATTAATGTAGAAGAAAAACTTGATAAACAGAGGTAGTGCATTAACTTGTGATGATTATTATGGATTATTGTCATGCCCTTGTAGGTGAGCCGTATGAGTTTGTCCCTGTGGAGTGGCTGAAAAAGTGGCTGGATGACTCGACAGCCATCAAAGAGATTGACAACTGCCACTTCCTGTGTGCGCATGGAAAATTGCACCCAGACCGCCTGAGTGAGGCCAAGCGCATTTCCCACAGTGCTGCTCAGATCCTCTTTAGTCGCTACGGTGGAGGACCTAGAATAGACGGTAAGGATGACTCGTGTATATACAAATCACTTTTTTTTCTTCTTCTTCTTTTCACCCTGTGACTGCTTGATTTTATAATCTGCATAGGATCGTTCCTGTGTAGAGAGTGTGTAACCCAACGGTGCCGTGTCCTGAGGCTTAAAAACCAGCTCAATGAAGACTACAGAGAGGTGACCAACCTCGCCAAGGCTCAGCTGAAAAGGTAGCGCTACTTCTTGTGTCCGAGTCTGTTTTTCGAATGTCGTTTGTGATCAGATTGAAATGCAATCACTGGATGTTCGAGCAAGCTTTGCGCATTAGTCCGATCGAATTTCGGGTGCCGTGTGTTAGCAACGAACAGGGTTTCTGGATCGGGAAGGCGTCTCTGAGGCAGTGGAGGCAGCTGGCTCTGGAGCAGCTGGAGGAGGATGAAGAGGAGACCAAACACAGCGACTGCAAAACAAACGGGGAAAATTCCACAGGTGTAAAAGGTAACGTGGTTGCACGGTCTCGAGACTAGCCAGGTGATATTTAGCTGCAGAGTAATAAAGCTGATGGCTTAACTCAGGAACTCAGTACCAGAATACAGTAAGCTAATCAGTCCGGGCTAATCTCCATAAACTGTTAAAAAAAAATAATAATCTCTGTATTAACTTGTAAATCTAGTTTCACAGTTGGATTGTTTTGCATACCTTCTGCATGTGTGCATTTGCATCATGGCTTATGCTGACCAACACAGCAAAAAAAAGAAAAAGGAAAAAGAAAATGGCTACATGTTATACGTTTTAGAAGATTTAAACTAATGATGCAAGGCATAACGATGCAGGGCATGAAATCTTTCTTCTGTTAACCTTCTGAGAGCGAACGGATATAAATTGTTAAAACACAACAAGGCGATGGAAAACGCACGACGATCTAGTTAGCTACTTGTGCCGCGCTCGTCCGTCATGAAAACGTCGACTCTTCACGTCTCTATACGCTTGATTAGAGTTACATAAAAAATGACAAAAGTCCGTGTCGCTAACGTTCACCGTTGTAGTGTGTGTGCGTGCGCGTTTGGTACTTACAGGATTGTCGTCTTCCTGTCTCTATAAACAGACGGCGTGAAGGAGAACGACCGGGATGACGACGAGATGAAGAGTTTTAACGAAGACATTGTCTGCTCTCACGGTCAGTCGTTTTTGTAACAAGACGTCTACGAAACATTCATAACACCTGTATAACTTGTTCACAATAGACATATATGTATGCCTGGATATTGAGAAAAGCACTGCACCTGGTGTGTGTGTGTGTGTGTGTGTGTGTGTGTGTGTGTGTGTGTGTGTGTGTGTGTGACCCCTTTATTTCCCCTCCAGGCGGTCTGAGTATTCAGGAGAGTGAGAGACGGCTGGTCACGGGCGAGGTATGGAGCAGGCTGAAGGTTTATTTCTCCAACGCGCCAGAGTTCACACAGCAACAGGATCCCTGCCAGCAGTGCATGGTACACACACACACACACACACGTCATCACTACACACAGCAAAATAGCTCTGATTATCTCATTTACTGTTTTTTTCCAAACATTAGCCGTGATCAAGCTAGCCTAAATGTATTTTATTTATTAACAACAAGAACATTTGCATTTGTATTAAGTTGCCGCTGTCCTTAACAATATCCCATATTGTTTAAAGTGTCGTTTTAAAATGGAGATACGACGACATTTTAATTGTTCTCCATTCAGGAACTGCAGACACAAAAACATGACTCGTTGATTCAGCACTTTCCGCTTCACCTAAGCTCAGTCGCAGCACTGAAAACAACGTGTTTGTTTGTTTGTTTCTTAGAGGTTGGAGAGGGAGGGTAAAGAGAATGAGGCTCTAAATCGAATGATGGCCAACGAGCAAAAGAGCTCTCTCCTCAATCTTTTCCATGAGAAGAATCGTCCTTCACTGCAAAAGTGGCCTCAGGTATGAGCTTTTTTTCTTCTTCTTCTTCACAACGAGTCCCGCTTTCACAATTTTACGATTCTGCGGAACCTATCCCCCGCAGATACGGGGGTCCTACCTTATTTCCTCATTTCCTATTACTGAGAGTTACTTCTTCTTATTTAATAACGTACGCTACCGGTCAAAAGTTTGTGGCCACTCGACTGAAACGTTTCTCATGATCTTAAAAACCTTTTGATCTGAAGGTGTATGATTACAACGTTTGAAATCGGTGTCGTATTCAGAACTATAAATTGTGCCAACATGTTCATTTCTTTCGTTAGAAAACTAACATTTTATTTACAAAAAAATATATTTTTTTAAACGGACGACTCGGAGCGAAATATTCCGAAAAGCAGCCGATAAGAGTCCAGCGTAGGTGGGAACTCCTTTAATCCTGTTTAAAAAGCATCTCAGGGAAAACAGTGTCTACTTTGAAAATGCTAAAATACCAAATTATTTTGATTTATTTTATTTTTTTTTTTTTTTATCACAACATAATTCCTATAGTTCCATATGTGTTACTCCAGAGTTTTGATGACTTCATTATTATTGTAAAATGCGAGTGGGTGGGTCGGGGGGGGGAGGGGGTGTAAATATAGAATGAGTGTGTCTAAACCTTTGACCGGTAGTGTATATGAAATGAGCGACAGAGGCATGTGTCTTCCCACCGTATTTATTCCCATGTCCTAACTGCTGTCTATCTGCGTGTTTGCAGGACGCCGATATTCTGTACATTGTGCCGTTGTTCTTCGTTGACGAGTGGAGGAAGTTTATCAGGTGGATTCATATTTTACATGCATCACTCTGTTGTTTTAAATGAAACGTTTATGAAACGAATAAGTGACATGCTTAGTGAGCTGGTAAACGTTTCCTGATTGCTCTAATGGCTAAAACAATATATATTTACCATTTCCACCATTTTCATTACCACACACAACATCACAGGAAGCCAGCCAAGTCGAACCCGGTGTCCAGCATTGGAAACAGCATCCTGCTGTGCCCTCATGGTGGCTTCATGTTCACCTACGACTCCTTGCTTCAGGGAGATGCCCAGCAGTGAGTAACTTCTTACATAGCATGGCTTGACTTTCCTTTAAATATGTTATAATGTGGTTCAGTCTACTTTTGATCCCATGGTTTTAAGAATGTCCTCGTGTGTGTGCGTGTGCGTGTGTGTGTTTTTGTGTGTGTGGTGTGTGTGTGTTTGTCGTTGCACAGTGTAGCTCTGCTCTGGCCTGCTGAATGGGAGGTGATCTGCAGGCTGTTCTTGGTGGACCAAACCATCTCTATATGCAGGATCCGCGATCCAGCGCAAGACAACGGGAATGTGCAGTACCACACCCAGCCTGGTAAACACAGCCTGATTAATTGCTCGACTGCTAGATAATTGGTCGTTGACGTCAGTCGTGTGTATTAGACCAGGGGAAATTGCTACACTGTGGAGTTCAGTGGCTGTCCATGATCGAGAAAGAGAAGCAATGCTTTAATGAGTCAGGTGTGTGATGTAATATACAGTGATGTGTTTTTGTCAGAGCTGTGTCGAGAATGCCGCGAGGGCTTCATATTCCAGCAGCAAAGGGACTTGCGGGAGTACGCTCAGGCCACCGTTTACGTACGCAAAGTCATCGACAGCAAGAAGGTCAGCCTTAATGTTCTAAACGGCAAATTTAACCTCGAGTATGTCTGTGTTACTTCTCCAGCTTCCCTCTGGAGTCTCCATCTGTAATGTCTGCTGCGACATTATAGATGTTTCACTGTCTTCTCCTGTAATTCTTTCTTTCTTTCTTTTTCCTCTACGTTTCTGCCTGTCTGATTCCCCCCCCCCTTTCTGTGTAGATGATTAAAGAGGCTGCTCCTGAGTTCAGTATGAGTGGATCTGAAGCAGAGGATGAGAGAGAAGAGCCCAAAATAGAAGGAGAAAAAGACCCTGACTTCAATCAGGTAACCTGACTGAACCTCCTTAAACGAAACCAAAAAAAACCCCCAAAAAACTCCACCTCATTAAAGCGACAGTTTGCAACTCAAATCTAATGAGGAGTGACCTTTTGTGTACAGACTCATCGATGGTGCTGAAGCTTTAATACAGCAGCTTTAATAAATGATGTCCCTCTTGTCTTTCCGTACCGCAGTCTGAGGACGGAGCGAAGCGGCAGAAGCTGAACGAGGCGAGTCCTGCCGTCGCCATCTCTTCCTCCTCCTCTTCTTCCTCCTCCTCGTCCTCCGCTCCTGCTGTGGGGAAGTCAGGGATTCGGCGGAGCATGCGGCACAGGAAGCTGCGCGGGGAGAAAGCCCTCATCGTCTCCGCCAACCAGACCCTGAAGGAACTCAAGATCCAGGTATGCGCCGCTAACTCTGGTGCGTTCCGTGTCGAATCGAGACGCTTTCGCAGTTGTGTCCTAACTCCTTTTATTTTTTTTAAATCGCGCAGATCATGCACGCCTTCTCCGTCGCTCCGTTCGACCAAAACCTGTCCATAGACGGCCGATCTTTAACCGACGACTCGGCCACGCTAGGAAGCCTTGGAGTCTTTCCAGAAAGCGTTATATGTCTAAAGGTACTACTGTATCCTAGATTTTTTTATTTTTTTATCTCTACTTTTTTTGTTGTTGTTGTTCACAATCAGGCGAATTGACGTGATAGGCTTGGCTTATACGTGACCCCTGTTTTGTGCTATAGGCTGACGAGCCAATTGCAGATTACGCAGCTATGGACGATGCGTACCAAGGTAAGCACTCTTAATATGTCCAAATAAACACATTCCTTAATGCAAGATGATATCCGATACTGAATATTGTTGAATATTCCATACCTTATTATCTGATATATTGGCTATACTGCTATCTTTACTACACATTTCTTTACGTTTGTGTGAGATTAAGTGTTTGCTTTTTCTGTTTCCCCCCACCTACCCCACCCCAGTCTGTTTGCCTGAAGAAGGATTTAAAGGTAGGAAACCCTTTCATGCCTCCCACCTCCCAAAAACACGCCTTTAAGTGGATTGGCTACTCTAAATTGCTCCTAGGTGTGAATCAGTGTGTGCATGGTGCCCTGCAACAGTCTGGCGTTCAATCCCCGTATATGTATTCCTGGGATTGGCTCCGAAACCGACACGACCCTGACCAGGATAAAGTGCTTACTGGAGACGAATGAATGTAATTTACTGTTATTAAACGTAACGGTAATGTACTTGACGTTTTATTCTATACGACCCAACAAACATCTGGCACAAGGGTTCTCTGTTTAACTTCCCCTGTGCAGGCTCGATGGCTTCTGATCATGTCAGCTGCAGTACCTAAGACTAACGAGTCGCCTCATTCCGATCTTAGACTAAGGGTGTGTCTCAATCAGTTCCTTAGTTCAGTAGTCAGTGCACAGTCGACCATTTTAAGGGCTGTCTCAATCGCCAAATCCTTCCAGTGCACCAGAACATTCGCTCCCTTAAAAAAACCCACAATGCATCCCAAAAACCAGGGAGCGTCGATGCTCTCTATGTACAGTATTACTGGATATGACGTCATATTTTCTGAAACCTCTCAGCTCGAAAAAAATAGATTAAATTCAGTCTACAATTGTAAGTAGCTTGTTATCGTTGTCGTAACTCTCAAATTATTGCTTTCGTTAGCGATTTTTAACTATATTTGACGTTGTATACACGGTTTGTTTGGATCTAATTACTTTTAAGTGATTTTCCTGCTTGGAAAATTTATGACACATAATGTCAAAGATATCAGTCCTGCCTGTTGTTGATAAATGCCAGTGGTGAAGTTTTCCAACGCGAGTATTCCATTAGTCGTAATAATTAGTATTATTAGTCGTGTCGCCGGAAATTGAGTCACCAGTGTCCCAACCTGTAGTGAGCCAGGGTCCTTACCCGTGCCCCAACTCGTGTACACCGTATACAGATTCACCACCTAGGGAGCTGATTGAGATGCACCCTGATTGTTCTGCGAACCACAAACAGACGCCGTTAGGAACCGTTTGACTTGTCTATTAACAGACATCTTTAAATCTTTAGGTACTGGACTACTAGGACACTGATGGAGGCTCTGGATGTGGAGGAACACCGACAGCATCCGTGTGAAATAACAACAACAACAACAACAACAACAACAAAAAGCTTGAATTAGACCGAGAAGTTGACTGAGAGAATAAAGTCAGATTTGTTTAGAGTCTGGTATTTTACATTTTTGGTTGCCTTGTAACTTAAAGTTGCAAATTCCTTTAAAGTTGTCTGTCTTTGCTTTGAGAAGAAGAAAAAAATAATCGCGTGTTGGCTTTTAATATTTCAAGCTGTTGATGCATTCTGCAAGTGCACGCCATGACTGTGAACAGATACGAGTCGAGACCTTTACATAACAGCTTCTTTGTTCTTCGTGGCGGTGTCATATTATCTCGAGACGACGGATAGGATCGACGTTTAGCCGCCCTTGACATTTTACTTTCTGTAAAAGCTTCCAGAGAACATTTCATTCAGCAGTCACATGGTCACACACTTCCTTGTCTCTCAGATATTCATCAAGAATGCATGAGCAACTTCAATATTAAAAATGTCTGTGTAGCTACGACTGAAAAAACAAACAAACAAAAAAACACAACTTTTTTTTTCCCCCCACCAAAAAAAATCACACTTCAGTAAAAGTCTGTGGAGCGACATGGAAGAATAATTTCTTATACTGGGGGGGGGGGGTTAAACAAAACCCTACACAGAAGTTAAAACATGCTATTACTTGAAATATTACTACGCAGACGTCTGTGTGTAATTTTTTTTTTTCTGTAAATCTTTCATACGGGCAATAAAGTTCCTTTTTTTTCCACATGTTCAGATATACTAGTAATTTAAATGTGAGAATGATATCCGTTCAAAAGTTCAACAACGTTTCCCTTTCTGAATGTATAGGAATTACTCTTTAATACTTTTTTTTTTGTCCTTCCTTTGCCCCTGTATCTCCTTCAGATTTACAATTCTCTCAGTAATATTCTCTCTGTTGTAACTCCAGAGTTCACAGTAAGCTTTTGCACTCTTGTAAATATTGTAGATTTCTTCGTAGACATATGACCAAAACAATAAATTCAGATATATGAATAAACATTGATGTTTATAGTGTATATATGTATATATGTTGTAGATAACCTGTCACCATTGTGCAAGTTCCAACTTGTTTTTAAGTTTTATTTGTTTAATTATTATTATTATTATATTTTTGTAATCCTAGTACCACCATCACTGCCTTTCATCAGAGACGCAGAAGGGTGAAGTCTTTGTTAAGGCTAGGATTATTAAGATTATTCGAGTACAAGATTAAATGCTTAGCCTTCCCTTTTTAAAAAAAAAACAAACAAAAAAAACAGGCAATACAAACGTGTTGGGGGGAGATTTAATCAGGATTAGCTAGGTAATGAGAAGATGGCTATAGGGTTATAGTAACTGATTTACAAAGGTTTAACTAACCTATTTATATCCAAATCAGGGAAAATAACATGCACATAGGATAGAGATACACAAAAATGTAAACATGTATATGTTATATATCAACATAAAGCCATTAAATAAACTTTGCACATGCTCCTATTTGTGACGTGGACGTTTAGTAGCGTTTAACATTGATCCCTTTCAATGCTTTTTGTAGCTGGCGTTCCCTTAGACCTCGCGCATGCGCATTGTCGCGGTCAACGAGTCGCCATTTTCAAAACCGGCAGAAAATGTTGTCCTTCGGTGGAGTTTAAATAAAGACCTGGATGATTTGAATAACACTGAAGGTAAAAAGGAAGTCGGTATGGTCGTTATGTGTTCCGAGCTGTGTGTGTCAAAAAGAAAGAAAGAGAAAAACGAGGATGAAAAAGTGTTGTTTTCAGCAACACTCCTTGCTGGCTTGATAAACTAGCTAGCATAGTTAGCAGCTAGTTATGGTGAAGGAGTTACTAACAGTATTATGGCAACCGGTCAGTGAAGTAATATTTCAGAGTCTTCGCTCTCATTTTCTCTTCAAATAAAGTTTACATAAACATTATTCAGTGTATGGAACTATATTATCCCATGTCCTGAATGCTAGATGATATTTTCCGAGCTTTTATCTGCTTATTAACTAGTTTGGGAATGAAACCTATCCAGCTTACATGAGTGCAAGAATGAAATATGCAAATGAGGCAATAGAGCATTTAATATGTGCCAAATATTTTTTATTTGTTCTAAAGGTCAGACTTTTATGATATATGAGGTGCCTAAAAATGACGTGATAAACAGGTCATTTGGAGTAAAGAGCCGAACATAAAGTTAGTCCAGGTCACGTTTCATGATTCTGTGACTGTATGTGGTCTACAGAAAAAGAAAAAAAAAAATCCCACTCATTTGACCATGCTGTCCTTTATCCAACCCCAAATCCATTTTTTTTTAAATAAATGATGTATCTGCCCTCACTTTCTCACCTCAACAGGTGCATCATGGAGCTCCCGAACTACAGCCGGCAGCTCATGCAACAGCTGCAGACTTTGCGAAAAGAGTCCCAGTTCTGTGACTGCACTATCCTGGTGGGGGACGCGACCCATCCGGCACATAAAGTGGTCCTGGCTGCCTCCAGCCTGCTCTTTAAGTTTCTCCTCGAGACTTCGGACAGCATCTCCATCGATACGGCAGTGGTCACGCCGCAGGAGTTCTCCTCTCTGCTGGACATGGCCTACTTGGGCAGACTGGTGCCTGGCAAACACGACTTCACGCGTGTCGTCGCTGCTGCAGACAGCCTGCAGATGTTCGACGTGGCAGTCGGCTGCAAGAACGTCCTGGACGAGCTCGTGAAACAGTCCGAAGACGCTCAGGGTTTAAAAGATCACACGGACATTCCTTCGCATGAACTGCAAGAACCAAGACGACTTGATGCTTCTGGACGAGAGTTTGCGTCACAAAAGGGTGATTTTTTTTATTATACTTTAACTGTGTATATGATAGCAGCACGGTGGTGTGGTGGGAAGTGTTGCTGTCACAGCTCCAGGGTTCCAGGTTTGGCTCTGAGCTCAGGTTCCTGTTTTGCATGCTCTCCCTATGTGGGTTTCCTCCGGGTTCTCCGGTTTCCTCCCACCGTCTAAAACAGGCTGGTAGGTGTAACGGTTACGCTAAAGTGCAACGGACTCACATCCTGTTCCCACCTCACGCCAAGTGTTCCTGGGATAGACGCCGGATAAAAATACTTACTAAAGATGAACGAATTAATATTCGAGTCGTTCATTAAGCACAGTTGATCCATAATCGAATAACCCTAGTTCGGACACTTTATTAATTATTATAAATTTCAGTTAGGATGCTTCGTTAAAAAGCTGTTTGTCTGTTATTTTATCTAGCGTAGATGTAATGATCTATAATCTATAAATGTTTACATAACTCATCTGTATGTCAGTAAGTGATCTGGTGTGTAACATGGCTTGATCAGAAGATGGTGCGGTGGAGCTGCTTTCTCAGAAACATGACGATCTCGTAAGGACCCTGCAGGACATCCAGCCGTGGATCAACGTCCTTCGGACCTGGGACGCACTATCACGCCAGCACCAACGCGTGAGAATTGTGGACATAATTATATTTCGCAATCCTGAAATAAGTGCAGCCTAATTACCAGCTTAAATTATGACTAAGATAGCTAATTAGGTGATTTAAGTCCTTTGATCTTTGGTATTCCCTGCCCAGATGTTGCTGGAGTGTTTCGAAGGAGATCCAGGTGTGGACGTGGTTTTCCAGCGCCTCTTGGACCTGGTGAAGGATGGGCGTGAGGTCTCAGCCCGAGCCGTCGTTTCGCTGCTGGACCAGATTAAGAGCCTAAAGCCTGATCCGGAGTCTGTGGAGGAGAGGGAGGAGACGGGACCGGACCTCAAAGGTAAACCGATCAACTCGCATGAATAAGCGAAGTCATTTTATATACCGTTTATACCACAGTGCTGTTATATTCTTCATGCTGGTTGGTCAGAAGGTGCTGATATTTAGTTTTCTGTAAGAGCAGCTGTGATAGTAGTATACCTGTAAATCACAGGTATTTATTTTTATTTATTAATTCTTATATGTTAACTCAAACATATAGACTTGTCCTGTTTTTGTAACAGCTAATCTCAAAGTTTTCTCCAAACACACCAGAACACTTTGTTCCTATTACATTGTCTGAATAGAATTCATACTCGCATCCTTTCACTCCTTTCAGGCGGATCCGCAGCCGAGGTTGCCAGATCTCCCGGATATCAGCACGACGTCTCTTCAGACCTGACTGACTACCTCGCGGGTGTGGAGAACGTTTCTGAACTGCTCGCTCGGACAGCGGAGAGATGCACGAGCGAAGCCGTAAAGCAGGTGTGCAGCAATTTCCTACTGAAATCCTACAATCCACTGCAGCAGGTCTGTGTCCGAACAGTCAGTAGCGTAAGGGATGCGGAGTACCCATAATGCACTTGGTTAGGATGCCATTTCAGACACAAAGCCGGACAGTTTAATGCTCGCGTCTACCTCGTTGTGTACTGTGACGCTCTATGTCCATGATTCTCAAAGTGAGGTTTGTGAAACATATCCAGGGGATCCACAGTTGTTACAAAAATGTTGTTACAGCTGTGGAAAGCTTAATTCATAATTGAGTGTTTATGGATTTTTACCTTGTTTGACTGCTCACTTGAATCGACTGGGTTTAATCCAAACCTTCACTCTTCTTCCTTAAAGGTTTATTGGATACTGTGTATTACTAATTTTTAGGAAAGATTATACAAATATTTTATGGACGAATTCCACGTTGCAGGTTCTGCTGGAGTGCAGTGGAGAGCAGAATCACGGGCAGGTGCTGAGGAAGCTGCTAAGCACGCTCGCTGAGAGAGGAATAGAGGAAACATCCGTACTGCTGCTGCTGAAGGAGGTGGAGGACAGCAGCACGGATAGTGCAGGTATCCTGTCAAATGTCTCTCACACACACACCGAGTCGTTATTATTCGATCCACTTTAACACTCATACTGTACGTGACTTGTCAGATAAGAGGACGGATGACCGCATTGGCCTGCCGCTTTTGAGAACTTTCCAGAACAGGCTGTGTGTGCTGAACCTGGAGGCTCAGATCATCAGGCGGAGTTTGGACGAATTGCCTAGCGTCTCGTCCGATCAGAGAGAGGTACGAGGTACACGTAGGTACACGTCGTACGCTTCCCAAAAGAGTTTTCTGGACAGGAAAGTGTGTGTGTGTGTGTGTGTGTGTGTGAGGTTTCTTTTTTTGTTTCACAGGTGCTGTGATTTACAAAGCAACGTAATGTAGCGTATATCTTATCTTTTGTGCATTAACCTAACACGAATCAAACGGAAAGCTAGACCCATGAACGCCCAGATTCTGTTCAAATTGATCAGCCAATCACAAGCTTGATGATTATGACATCACCCAATCGTTTACCTAACACTGCTTACCTTAGATACTTGTTAAACTGTTAGATTACTTTATAATTTATGTTAAACTACTGTAATATTATGTAATCCCTGTGCAGCCACTTCCCGCAGATTGAGACATTGTTTATTGCTAACTCGTGCGTGTGTGTGTGTGTGTGTGTGTGTGTGTGTGTGTGTGTGTGTTTGTCTAGGTCCTGCAGAAAGAGGCTGACGGTAATGTGGAGAAGCTGCTCAGAGCTGCTCTGGATGGAGGTTTGGTTCAGCCTCTGACGGTATGGAGGCTCCTGTTCTGGGCCGCGACTCACGACCCGGAGCTCCGACTCGTCATGCAGGAAATCAGGACAAATCCAGAAGCTCAGGACCTCATACACACTGGTATAATGACTTGTTTTTTTTCTTTTGTATTTCTGAATTTGATTTATTCCTCAAATTAAACATGCTCTACATGCCTCTTAGATTCCATCTAAATCCACACTGAGCTATCATATCACTTTTATGTTCTCTCTCTCTCTCTCTCTCTCTCTCGCTCTCTCTCTTTTTCTAGTTGCCCTAGTGGATGCCTTGTCCAAGCACAAAAAGCTCATTCTGGAAACAATCAATGAAATCCCTGACCTGGAAAGAGCCGCGGGCGATTTGGACGGCGATAAAGACATCACTGAGGTGAGCGCGTGTGAAACTCGCTGCTAATCAAACAGATTAGTCTCGGATTCTCCGTAGACGTGTCGAGAGACGTCTCCAGAACACGAAGGCGAGCAGGAGAAATCGTGCCTGTCACCTCACACCATGCAAAAGAGTCTGTTCCCGAAAGGAAGGCATTTCAGGTCACTGATTTAAAAACAAACAAACAAAAAAAGCAGCAGAACATCAGAATAGTTTATTTCCTGTAGCAGTCGCACGCTAGGTGTAGGGAGACTCCATTTTCACTGTGTGATAAAATATAAGGGGAAAATAAAGAAAGAAACTATAAAGAGTGCTGTAATAGGAAAATAATCAATAATTGATTGGTGGAGTTACTGCTACTACCGTGAAGCTGATTATTTTCCTACAGCAGCACATCCTGAAATGTTTTATTCCTTGTATACCACAGCAGTTTGTCATCACCAACAATTTTTTCAAATTTATTGTTAAAGAACAGCATACATACATGCATAGCAGCAGCGATAAGCAGTTGTTCCCTCACCAGCCTCTCTATTTTTTATATCTCGGGATAAACGTCTTGTGTAATTGTGCCAGTTCCTGCAGAGCTGCCGTGGTGCTGACGGAGGGACGGAGTCCGTGCAGCAGGTTTTGGACCGGGTACTGAGCAGAGAGTCGCAGCACGTCCGGCCGCTTTGTCGCCTCCTGTCCACGAGCCGGGTGAGCTTCCCCCAGCTTTCTGTCCTCACCGAGGAGCTCAGCCATGTTGGTAAGGCTTTATAATATATATTATTTTTTATTATTTATAACACTTATTTCACACTTAAATGTATGGTTATCAAAGTTGATGTATGTAAATAAATAAATATATGATTAGAATATCAATAAAATATTTGATCAGAAAAGAAAAGTCACCCTCTGTGGCACTCAGGAACCTGTAATTGGGATGTGATGATGATGATGATGACGTGAACCAACACCATCCAACCAATCAGAACACTTCCGAAA
Organism: Ictalurus furcatus; assembly: GCF_023375685.1. NCBI lineage: Eukaryota > Metazoa > Chordata > Actinopteri > Siluriformes > Ictaluridae > Ictalurus > Ictalurus furcatus. The sequence goes on from NC_071275.1 coordinate 19,159,050, forward strand.
GCTCCGCCTCCCCCACTATCATTTCAGATTTCTAGCCTTAATTTGTGAGTTTTTGGGGGCGTGGCTTTGGAAGGGAAATTTTCATAAGTACCAGCTAAAATCACAGATTGTACCTTTAAATAGAAGCGGAACGAGACGAGGAGACTGCAGGCTCCGAGAAAGAGGGAGAGGAAGAGGAGAAGGATGAAGGTCGCATATTCAGGAGGAGGAAGGGCGTCGTCGTGTCCTACAGTTGCCAGTGGTGCAACAAGGCCTTCGACTTTAAGTGTCGTCTGCTGAAGCACAAGAAGCAGTGTGCGTTCTGTCCGGAGAGAATGCAGCGCTGCACCGAGTGCTCCGCCTTGTTCCCGTCAGTCACGGCCCTGCAGCAGCACCGAGCCGAGGCTCACAACGGCCCGCCGGTTAAGAGGAAGAAAGTAGAGCCGGTGACATGTGAGCTCTGTGGAAAGACCTTTAAACACCCTTCTGGTGAGCGTGAACATATATATATATATACACACACACACACATACACACACACTCATGGTTTTGGTCTGAATGTGAAAGTTAAAGGAACTTTCTGTCATTAAACATTTAATATGCTTGTTTTTTCAACTCCCCATTAAAGCATCAAAACAGCCTGGTGGAAGTTCTAACAGCACTGATCTCGAATCAGTTGCTGCTCATTCCTATAGTTGAAGTAGATAAGTGAGAAAAACAAACCCTGATCCCGGATCAGCGGGTGTGCCCTCGGATATTTGAAGTTTGCTGTTGTGTTGCAGGTTTGTTGTACCACAGGCGCACGGAGCATTTGGAGGAGAGGCCCTACGCGTGTGAGGAATGCGGCACCAAGTTCTCCGCTAACTCGTCCCTGAAGAACCACATGCGGCTGCACACGGGGGAGAAACCGTACCGTTGCAAACACTGTGACATGAGCTTCACCGTGGCCGCCGCGCTGTCCTACCACACCAAGAAGAAACACTCGGAGGGTACGACAACACGTACACACCGAATACTCAACCTCTTGCACGGCATAAATAGCAAAACTGTCCTGTCTCTTCCCATGACTACCTGTCTCTACCTGTCTTTACCTGTCTCTTCCTATGTCTCCTCTACCTGTCTCTACCTGTCTCTACCTGTCCTTACGTGTCCTTAAACGTCTCTACCTGTCCTTACCTGTCTCTACCTGTCTCTTCCTATGTCTCCTCTACCTGTCTCTACCTGTCTCTACCTGTGTCTCCTCTACCTGTCTCTACCTGTCTCTTCCTATGTCTCCTCTACCTGTCCTTACCTGTCTCTACCTGTCTCTTCCTATGTCTCCTCTACCTGTCTCTTCCTATGTCTCCTCTACCTGTCTCTACCTGTCTCTTCCTATGTCTCCTCTACCTGTCTCTACCTGTCTCTACCTGTGTCTCCTCTACCTGTCTCTACCTGTCTCTTCCTATGTCTCCTCTACCTGTCCTTACCTGTCTCTACCTGTCTCTTCCTATGTCTCCTCTACCTGTCTCTACCTGTCTCTTCCTATGTCTCCTCTACCTGTCTCTACCTGTCTCTTCCCATGTCTCCTCTACCTGTCCTTACCTGTCTCTTCCTATGTCTCCTCTACCTGTCTCTACCTGTCTCTTCCTATGTCTCCTCTACCTGTCTCTTCCCATGTCTCCTCTACCTGCCTCTACCTGTCTCTTCCTATGTCTCCTCTACCTGTCTCTACCTGTCCTTACGTGTCCTTACCTGTCTCTACCTGTCTCTTCCCATGTCTCCTCTACCTGTCACCTGTCTCTACCTGTCTCTACCTGTCCTTACGTGTCCTTACCTGTCTCTACCTGTCTCTTCCCATGTCTCCTCTACCTGTCACCTGTCTCTACCTGTCTCTACCTGTCCTTACGTGTCCTTACCTGTCTCTACCTGTCTCTTCCTATGTCTCCTCTACCTGTCTCTTCCTATGTCTCCTCTACCTGTCTCTACCTGTCCTTACGTGTCCTTACCTGTCCTTACCTGTCTCTTCCTATGTCTCCTCTACCTGTCTCTACCTGTCCTTACCTGTATCTACCTGTCTCTTCCTATGTCTCCTCTACCTGTCCTTACCTGTCTCTTCCTATGTCTCCTCTTCTTGTATATATCTGGCTTGTGTCTGTATGTCTCTACCTGTATTTACATGTCTCTGCCTGTCCCAGGTAAGATGTACTCATGTCAGTACTGCTCGGCTACGTTTGCGCAGTCTATCGAGCTGACGCGACACGTGCGTACACACACAGGAGACAAACCATACGTGTGTAGGGAGTGTGGGAAAGGCTTCAAACAGGCCAATGGGCTCTCAGTGCACTTGCAGACCTTCCACAGTGAGCGCGAACACACACACACACACACACACACACACAGTTATTCCTTTCTGTATCTATAATTTCCTACTATACAGCAATGATTTTAGACTAAACACTCCACTAATCCTGACCCGTGTCTGCCCGACAGACATCTCAGACCCGCACGACTGTCAGAAGTGCCGTGTGAGCTTCAGTTGTCTGGAGAAGCTTCGAGAGCACATTCAGGAGGTTCACCCTAAAGATCTGCACCAGTGTCCCGAGTGCAGTAAGATCCTGAACACCGCGGCTCAGCTGGAGAAACACATGAGCGTCCACGACGGCAGCAAACCCTACAGCTGCCAGAGCTGCCACAAATCCTACCAGGTCAGCAAATCACCACACCACACTATACGTGGCGATCAAGTGTTAATCTCGATCAAAGCGTGACGTTTGGATCAGTCTCTTTGCACCACTTGGGTCTTCTGGTCAGGCTGTAATGTAGAGAATTCAGTAACGTTCGTGCGCATCTTTGCTCTGTGTGCATCAGACTCTCTCAGGGTTGTGGTACCACAATCGCACCACGCACCCGGACGCGGTGACGGCGGAGGGCAGTCGCACGGTTTCTCACCTTCTGCACTGTAAGATCTGCGACAAGGCTTTCTGCAACAGGAGCAGCTTGTTTAAACACAACATAACCAAACACCCAGGTCAGGAAGGACCCCGGGGCCTCGGGGCTGTCTGCTTCACTGCCTGCCTGTAATTCGGTTCATTCACAGTTGTTTCATGCATAACGAGTAAATAGTGTTTAGATTTTATTATTATTATTCTTTTTAAAGAAACCCGTGCTGGGACTGAAGAGGGTGAAAAGGAGGCACAGGCAGGTAAATATTGTAACAGACACTGGGATTTTTTTGGCAGAATAGAAATATAGGTCTTCACTGAAGGCTTCATGGGCAAGAAAATATAGCAAAAGCTGGCTTTTATGGCCTAATGCTTGGACGCCAAGATATTCTTGGTGGATGTTGTTACCCATTCTAGCATTTTATCTGATTGAATATTCAAGCTTCTCCTGTGTGTGTGTGTGTGTGTGTTCATTCCTCTCAGACACACTCGTGTGGAGATGTGTGTACTGTCCTCGTGCTCTTAGCAGCGAGCAGGAGTTGCAGCAGCACGTGTCGAGCGAACACGTGAGCCAGCAGGGATCCGTGTTCGCCTGCGCCGTCTGCTCACTGTCCTTCCTCTCCGAAGCCGAGTTCCAGCAGCACTTCCTCACCAGCCACGTGCAGCTCGTCCAGGAGGAGGAGGAGCTACAGGCTCATGGCTCCACCTCCCAAATGGTAACTACTCCCACCAGTACAGGCCGTGTTCGTGCTCAGGGTTGTACAATCGTAAATCGTGCAGTATGGTTTTTTTGGGGTTAAACGTTATTCCACACATCTTTGCACTCACTTAAGGAAAGACGATTATACAGTTTACCTTTTAATTCGGAAATGTCACACCAAATACTGCGTGTAATGAACATTTTATTGTATAGAATTTTATATAAAAATACAATTCCCTTTCACAATCAGGTGATCCAGTCAGAAGACGCCCCATCTGAAGGGGCGGCACAGATCGTCGGGCTCGACCAATCACAACTGGCCGGCTCCCAACAGGTGTTTGTTGCCGTGGGCGACGGCGGGGAGGCAGTGGCTGACTCGGGGATCGTTGCCGTGAACATGGAGGACTTGCTGACGGGCCACGTCACGCTGATCTGTGAGGAGAACTAGTAGAGTCGTGTTCACACAGGAGAACAAACATGTCGGCAAAACACACGCATGCACACACACACACACACACACACACACACACACACACACACCATATATTACGGACAGTTTTGTTTTCACACAGCTCATGGTGCAAATTCACATCTTTAGCTCTTCAGGAAATAAGAGGTTCAGAGTGTGTGCGCGCGCGCGCGCACGTGTGTGTGTGTGTGTGTGTGTGTGTGTGTGTTCACACCATGTGTCAGATGGCAGATGGAAAGACGACAGCACAGTTCAGGCTGCCTCTGATGAGCAGGTTAAATCAACTGATGTATATATTTTTTTAAAAAATAATTATATAATGTTTCGATTCCTTACCGAGGAGACGGCGAATGTTTGTGTGACTGCAAACACAGCAACCGGTCATGAATTTTTAAATTTGATCATCTTACCGTCTCTGCAGGGTGTTAAACAGTATATGCACAGAAAAAACACGAGGTGTTATTGATTTATAAAGCGGCTGTGGTAATGATCGATCAAAATAACGATATTTCATCTTTATTTCTCTGTCACACTAAAATTAAATACATGAAGCAGCAGAAAAGGCCTTGTCTTCAGCCACAAGGTGTACATATTTTATCAACGAGATAATATCCTTATGAAATGACACCTTCATGTATTTTTCACCTAATAATGTAACGGTTCTTGTTCTGCAAAGCAAAGATATACAAATACAGAACCTAAACTGAACAATAGGGGCGATATCAAAGGTGCGTTAGTCGATATTAGTCAAGATTGGTGCTCTCTCGTTTAGAAGGTGAAGGGCTACAACATTGGAACGATCGAGAGGCGTGTCGGTAAAAAGAGGCCCATGTAAACACGGACAAGCAGTACGTCCGGAAGCGCGCTTTCCCCCCGCTCAGGTTTCCTCAGCTACATGATATCATGTTCTACATATTATCTAGATTATTTAAAATACTAGGAAATAAAAGGAAACTACTGACTATTGCTTCTTTACGTCATCCTCGTAAGGATGTCCTTATACAATCAGTGCACGCCATTAAAGGAACTATTTGGCCGAAAGTCAAGTTTCACAAGTCTTATTTCTTATCTTAGGCAAATAGCTCAAGTTTAGTGTACTGACATTTTATTGTACCGAACCAAACGATGTCAAGTCTGATACTGACATGCAGTTCACTTTAGTGTTTTAGCTCCAGTATAAAACTAAAGACTTAAACAAGAATACTGTAATAACATTACATCAGCTGCAATGTAGCCTATTGCTGGACTATTTAGCTACATAAAACCAGATTTCAAATTTTTTTAATAATAAATTCACGTTATATTTTGAAACAGTATTTTAATGCTGCTGTACGTTTATACCAAGCATCACGTCCACTTTGACCATTTAACCCTTTAATCCCTAAGCCTAAAAGTGCATATATTTTACACTAAAGTCAAAAGTTTAGGCACCCTCATTCTTTATATGTTGTGATAAAAAACATCCAAAATAATTTAGTATTTTAGCTTCAAAGTAGATGCCGTTTTTGGCGAGAATTTCAGGAAATGAATTCTTTCTCAACCGATTTCTTGAGGAATTTCCCCGAGATGCTTTTTTAAATAGTATTAAAGGAGTTCACACCGATGCTGGACACTTACCAGCTGCTTTTATAGAATATTACGCTCCGGGTCGTCCGTTTTAAAAAAAGATTTTTTTGTAAATAAAATGTTAGTTTTCTAATGAAAGAAATGAACATGTCGGCACGGTTTATATTTCTGTCCACGACACCGATTTCAAACGTTTGATCGTACACCTTCAGATCAAAAGGTTTTTAACATCACGAGAAACATTTCAGTCGGGCGTCCACAAACTTTTGACCGCTAGTGTATAATCTCTAAAATCTCTCATTGCGATGCCTTTTGTGCAAACTCTGATCCTGAAGTGTAAGCTGGTGTTGACTCGTCCTCCGACGGGTCATCGAACAAACTCCACTTGAGCTGATTACATAAGGGAACTGACTTTAGGATTGCGAGTTTACAAGTGCGTGCTCCAAACGTTCTTTGGAAAGAAATAACACCACCACAGGAGGATAGTGTATTAAATCCAGTCCACGTATCAGAAATATGTGCCTTAATAAGTGTAACAATGTGGTAAGATAGTTTTAGAAAAAGGATAAATACACAGTCCGGCAAGTACAAAATTGACCTTTATTCAAGCAGTTAAGTTTAAAACCACAGTTAAACCTCAGTCCACAAATACTCCATAAATCACAATTTAAATTTGTCCCGTGATTCAATGTGTAACACGAAGCTCAACAGGCCAAAGGACTGTTATCAGGGGTCTCAGTTATCAACCACATGTACGCGTAACTTTACGCATAAACCGTACGCATACACGTTTCTACACATATATAATGTGATTTATTCTTTGTGATTGAGGATGTATAAATAAATATATTGTGAATCACTTCTGGTCGTGAGTACGCACAAACCCTTAGTGGGTAATCTGGGGTCTCGTTTATAAAAGGACAAGTAGTCATTCTGTGCATAAGAAGCGCCAGGACGCACTAGAAAATAGGAATTTACATATTCGCATAACATTTTGTAATTTCCGTGACATATTTGCATAATTTACATATAGAAACGCCCCAGATTGCCATATATGGTAAGCAAATTCCCTTTAAAAGCTTCGCCAGCAAGGTTCCACATCCTCGCCCTCAGGCGAAGCAAGATCAGCCTCACCAGCGTTTAAATGTGCCTTTCATATGATTTTACTTTACATTTCATCTGTGTCACTCGCCGTGAGCACCGACGTCAGCGATGGTACCGACGTGAATGATGAAAAATTAATTTCAGGGTTTGTGTATACGCACGATGCGGCGTAAATCTAAGCACAGGTAAGCAATGTGCTGACAATACAGTTATACAGTATACCACGTTTATAACTATAACATGACCCCATAAAATACTTGCTTCTGATTGGTGGACAGGTGTAGATTATTTTCGTCTATTGGAATTCTCTAAAGTAGATTCGTACACGAGATACAGAACGTAACCATGACAGCAAGGCCTCTGTTTGTGTATTGTGATTAGTGGAGTCAGGCTGTTCACGTCAACAAGTAACAAACATTTAGTAGTTCTTCCCTTTTTAGTTAAAAAACAAACAAACAAACATACATTTTCATTGTAGACGCTTCAAAATATTGCTAGCTAGGGACAGGCACCATTTTAAAGGGCAGCTATTATTACCAAAACCATTAAATAATAATAATAATAATAATAATAATAATAATAATTCACATGCTTTTACATGGACAATGAAAAGGCAAAGTGACTGGAAACAATTAAAAATGTCAGTAAGGTCAACGTTTACCTCAGGCGGGCTGGTAAATTCCCAAAGAAATAGTCCGAAAATACACCAGGTAAATTTCAATGCAGCAGCAACACACACGTTGAGGATAACACAATCCTGTTCACCACATGAGGGACGCCATGGAAGTTAAGAAAACTCGACAGACTGAATTCCCGCTTAGTGTAGCGTGTAGCTAGAATACTTTCCCGTACTACACAGTAATAGAAGGTTAGGAAATGATCATATCTGATAAGTGGAAGCATAATGAGTGGAAGTACACACTTTCCTGTCCACAAACATACTTCTCAAATTAAATTAAACCAAAGCAAACCCACAAAACGTATATATATATAGTAACACCTTTAAAAAATGTGCAAGTAAGTTTTCACAGGAGATACTGTACGTCACAGCCGGTTTTACATACGGCGTCTTCAAATAAACATATGTTATGTGTATATTAACACGTGTAGTTTAGTTAGCTTGCACCTGGTTGTTAAGTGTTTAATACAGACAACGTAAAGGCTTAGTGATAGTGGAAATGAGACAGGATTATTAGGAATATAACCTTAGTTTTCAGAAGTGGTGCGATATTATTAAAGAACGTCTCGGTTCGTTTAAAATTACACAGCAATTAGGCGTAGCATGGAGCGCTACGAGTTCCGCCGTACTGGAAAAACTCAACGTCGCATCAGAACTGCGGATAATTCCGGAACTCTTAAAGGCTGCAAAAGACGGACTTTCATCGTGTGTGTAGTTTGTGCTTGTCGTGACGGTTCACGTGGTTAGCTTCTTCTTAGGCAGGAAGGTGTTTGTGATTTGGTTCATCACCACCAGAGCGGGGAAGGGAGGCAGGAGCAGGAAGGCGTACCAAATCGGCCCATTGACGGTGGCCTGGAACCAGTCGCTGAATAAGGCGGCGGTGACGGTGACGGTGGCCAGCAAGTAGGCCACGAGGCCGCAGGTGGCGTGGTAGAGCCGCAGCCGTGGCACGGAAACGTTGCGGGTGAGCTTGGGGAACAGCAGGCAAACGCCGCAGGTCGCCTGCAGCACCGTTGCCACCAGCGTCCCGACGCCCAGCAGGCTGTGCCATGTCTCCAGGTGGGGGTGCTCCGACTTCCTCTTGCTGGCCACCATGAAGCCGAGGCCCATGGCTGCGAAAAGCAGCAGCAGCACCTGCAGGACCCAGTGTGTGCGGATCTTCCCTTTACGGGACATGAAGCAGCACGGAGAACCCTCGCCCGAGAAGAGCAGGATCCCCTCCGTCATGCACAGACAGAACTGAGAAGGGAAAGAAAAGAGCAGTCGAGTTTAACAGGGGTTAATACCACACGCTCATCTTTTCTTACTGCTCCGTCTGGGCCTGTCAGTCACGGTGAAGGAGGTGTGGCCTCAGACGCCACAAAGATAACACTATGTTCACACTAGTAGGCAACACGTCGCTTGTAGATGTGCCCTGCCCTTTGTTTGTTTGTCTTTGTTTATTTTTAGATCAGCAAAGCAAGCTTAGCTAACTACACTAGCTGCATGCTCTCACCAGAGGTACCAACGATCTTTGCTATTCTCTTCCGAATAGCTATTCGTCTTCGTAACATCTCTGTACACAAAGGGTAAATAGGAACTAATCGCAGCTAGGAACTAAAGTTGCGAGTAAACTAAAGAAGCACCATCGGGTTGTTCCCGAGGAATCATTCGAATCGATCGTTTGGATTTGCTGCTTTATTGTGTCGTGCCTAATTTGTGTAAACTAGAGAAAAATCTCACTTCATACGCTGTTGCTTTGTCGCAGACATCTCTACTCGGTCACTTTGTGTATGGTAACGTGAACGGACAAAGGGCTGCGCTGTCCGTCAATCCCCCTTGTCTGATGAAAAACAAAGTGCATGATACGAGATCGGTGGCTTAGTGGTTAGCACGTTCGCCTCACACGTCCAGGGTCGGGGGTTCGATTCCCACCTGTGTGTGTTCTCCCTGTGCTGTTTCCTCTGGGTATCCATGGGAAACAGAGGTATCCATGGGTATAAACTGGGTTTCCTCCCCCAGTCCAAACACATGCATGGTAGGCTGATTGGCGTGTCTAAAGTGTCTGTAGTGTATGAATGGGTGTGTGTGTGATTGGGGCCTGCGATGGACTGGCACCCTGTCCAGGGTGTACCCCGCCTTGTGCCCGATGCTCCCTGGGATAGGCTCCAGGTTTCCCCGTGACCCTGAAAAGGAATAGGCGGTAGAAGATGGATGGGTGGATGGATGATACGAGATACGTCAGGATTCTCATTTGAGGAATGTGCTTTGGCTTAACACACTCCAGAACTGTCCAGTGGACAACTGTATGCTAATTTAACACACGCCTCACAAGCCTTGGATTTGTCCAGTACACTAAGTCTGCTTACAGACAGCTTACAGACAGAATGAAGCTATGAATTATGCGAGCTAAAGAAACTGATTATTAGGCTAAAATCCAGGAAGTCTTATATATCATGTAAACACACTCGGTGGAATATAACTGAAGTCTAATTAAAAAAAGCACAAATTTAACACCGTTGTTGATCACTTCAGGAAGGGAAACTGTAAGTCACACCGTCGCTGAGGTTTTATTATTGGCACCCGTTCCTCCACACAGTACAATAGGAGGCTGTGTACGGACGAGGAGCAGGCAGGTCACGCCACGCTGGTCAGCACGTCACTGTGATGGAAAAGTGTTCTGGCGTCCTGGGTCAGTCGTAACTATAGACTCGGTGGGGAGAGGTGCGAGCCTAATGATCTAACTGTTCCACCGTGTACTATTCATAATTCAGGAACGTGATGCATTATTCATGGATTGGCCTCGAGGCCGTGCGCCAGTCAGACATTCATCATCCTCGAACAAAACAAAAAAACATGGAGCAGTGCAAAAGAGAGAAAAGGACAAAACAAAAAATGACATTTTGACAAAATGACACCCTTCAGGACTAACTGGGGTGTAATGTTTAGTTTGGATTAAAGCCGTGTTTCGGGAACTTACCCCGAGTGACATGCAGAGCGGATGCCAAGAGAAGAGACCTGCAAATAAACAAATGAGCACCTAGAGGTTAGCGTGAACACGGAAGTCGTTCATGATTTGCATTTTTCAATTTCATTTTCAACAGGCTATATAAAGTCTGCTTGTGTGTTTTACGCTCTTGATCCCTAACGCCTCAGTAGATGATAACGGAGCCGACCGTGCGGCTGATCCGGCCCTCCGACGCTCACAAAAACGTGACCTGAAATCCTAGCCTAATTATTGTGCAGGACATCGTGCAACGTGGGGCGACATGCAGTCTCGAAGTCGTGTCTGTGACATCACACCTGTTCAGGAGAAATCCTTTCAGATCCCAGGTTTCCGACACTCGGGATCATTGCTCAGGGACGAGCACAGTCTAAACGTTTCCGATTTGTTTCCGGGGGGGACGTGATGCGAGGGCTGAAAGAGGACCAGCAAGTTGCGAAATCTTTCATTATATCTGGGCTCTCGTGATATTTTCAACCTGAGGATTGTATAGATGTTCCAGGTGCAGGTGATCTTTTAGCGGGTGGGCCAAATCCGAGCGTAAAAATCACGTCTGCTGTCTTGGAAATATCAGACACTTCCTGCAGCCACCATGCTGTGCACATCTTGGCTCATATCTCATCAACTTAAGTTGTGTCAGGCCTGTTTTACACTCTAACGTTAGTCCTTTTCTTTTTATCCCATCTCCTGCAAAAAGCAAAACAAAAAAATACAAATCTCCTACTGTCCTGAACATTCCAGTCTTTAAGGGGTTAAATTGTTGTGGTTCTCGGAAGCAGTTCTGACAAGGCATGAAGTAGTCTTCGGGCAAGCTTCAGCAGGAAAAAAAACCCAAAAAACCCATGTACAGTGCCTTGCAGAAGTATTTCCCCCTCTTTTAACTTTTCCACATTTTGTAGTGTTACATGCTGAACTGAACTGGATTTCACTGGGAGTTTGTCATAAATCAACACAAATCAGAGCAATGAATGGAAGTCTTCTGTGAGGACGTTCCCACCATTTCTCACACTCCTGTCAACAAGTGTGTGTGTGTGTGTGTGTGTGTTTTTTTTTCCCCTTCAAATTTGTGCAGCGTAAACCCCAAAACGACCAAATAGAAAACAGCCCTGCAGAAGCATCTGAATTGATCCTGATTGATTATACAAACAGCATGAATGTCGATGGGCGATTTAAAAAAAAACACCACCACCACCCAAACACATCTCATTAAGCCGATTGAGTGAAGGGATGAGTTAATAGCTGATGACTCACCTTTTCTGTTTATTCTCAGGGACTACCTGAACCACGGCTGTCCAATCTTATCCAGAAAGGGCCAGTGTGGGTGCGGGTTTTCATTCCACCCAAGCAGAAGCCACACCTGATATTGAAATGTATTGAAAGCGGAGATCCACTAATTATACAGGTGGATTCAGGCGTGGCTCATGATTGATTGGAATGAAAACCAGCAGCCACACCGGGCTTCTGAAGAAAAGATTGGACACCCCTGAGCTGAATCGTTTGTGGGTGCAGACACCCCTGAGCTGAACCATGCACTCCGAGTCCATTCATTTCCCATCAGGGATTTATTTATTTATTTATTTTAAAGGGCTGGGAAACGGGGCAGCGCCGAGCCGTAAAGAAATAACCCAAACTGGGAAATGCAAAAACGTTCCCAGTATAACTGATGGCTTAACTAGTCTGAAATTGGTCAAATTATTATCCGAATGCTGGTTTTGTCAATTTATCAGATTAAAAACATACTTCTTTTTAACGTGGCCTGTCCGTAGTTACTCTATGAAATGTACTTTTTTTCATGATTAGTAATACTTTGATGGGTTTAGATATGAGTATTATGCTTTATTAAATACTTTTTAATCTGTAAAACATTTAGATTTTAGATTCAAAACAAATTCTACTACTACTAGTTATTAATAATTAATATAATTGTTATTATTACTAAATACAGTACTGTGCAGACGTCTTTGGCACATACAAAGAAAATGATTTTTTTCCGTCTGAAATGTGACCTGTTATGTAATATGTTGCTTTCTTTATACGAACATTTTTCTTTAAATTAAATATTTTTTTTGGTTGGAAAAGTAATGCTCGGAAATATGTTTTGTAGTGACTCAATAACGCAGAATCGTAAACTAAAATCCCTAACAAAATGTATACTTAAAACAAACAGCAACAACAACAGGGTGCCTAAAGCTTTTGCACAGCACTGTGTACATTTCATTATTTGTGATACTGTAATGTGCTTTATCAAATGTATTCAGACTTTTATATACACTACCGGTCAAAAGTTTGTGGACACTCGACTGAACTTTTTCTCATGATCTTAAAAACCTTTTGATCTGAAGGTGTAGGATTTAAACGTTTGAAATCGGTGTCGTCGACAAAAATATAAATTGTCCTGACATATTCGTTTCTTTCGTTCGAAAACTAACATTTTATTTACAAAGAAAATATTTGTTTAAACGGACGACTCGGAGCGAAATATTCCGAAAAGCAGCCGATAAGAGTCCGGCGTAGGTGGGAACTCCTTTAATACTGTTTAAAAAGCATCTCAGGGAAATTCCTCAAGAAATCAGGTGAGAAAACGGCAAGAATACATTTCTGGAAATTCGAGACAAAAACAGCGTCTACTTTGAAGACGCTAAAATACTACATTATTTTGATTTATTTAGGATTTTTTATCACAACATAATTCCCATAGTTCCATTTGTGTTACTCCAGAGTTTTGATGACTTTATTATTATTCTAAAATGTGGGTGTGGGTGTGTGTGTGTGTGTGTGTGGGGGGGGGGGGTATTAATAAAGAATGAGTGTGTCTAAACTTTTGAGCGGTAGTCTATGTAAAATATAAAAGATTTTAGACCCCAAGCAAATATGCATTATTAGTATTAGTATAATTATTATTATTAGTAGTAGGCTAGTAATAGTATTATTAGTATTATTATTATTATTAGTAGTAGTAGTAGTAGGCTAGTAGTAGTATTAGTATTATTATTAGTAGTAGGCTAGTCGTAGTAGTAGTATTAGTATTTTTATTAGTAGTAGTAGTAGGCAAGTATTATTATTATTATTATTATTAGTAGTAGTAGTAGTAGTATTAGTAGTAGTAGTAGGCTAGTAGTAGTATTAGTATTATTATTAGTAGTAGGCTAGTCGTAGTAGTAGTATTAGTAGTAGTAGGCTAGTCGTAGTAGTAGTATTAGTAGTAGTAGTAGTAGGCTAGTAGTAGTATTAGTATTATTATTAGTAGTAGGCTAGTCGTAGTAGTAGTATTAGTATTTTTATTAGTAGTAGTAGTAGTAGGCTAGTATTATTATTAGTAGTAGTAGTAGTAGTAGTATTAGTAGTAGTAGTATTAGTATTATTATTAGTAGTAGGCTAGTCGTAGTAGTAGTATTATTATTAGTAGTAGGCTAGTCGTAGTAGTAGTATTAGTATTAGTAGTAGTATTAGTATTATTATTATTATTAGTAGGCTAGTAGTAGTATTAGTAGTAGTATTCTTATTAGTAATATTAGTAGTAGTAGGCTAGTATTAGTATTAGTCGTAGTATTATTATTATTAGTAGTAGTAGTAGTAGGCTAGTATTAGTATTAGTCGTAGTAGTATTAGTATTATTATTAGTAGTATTAGTATTATTATTATTAGTAGTAGTAGTATTAATATTATTAATAGTAGTAGGCTAGTAGTATTGAAATGATTTCACTGAATGACTTTAGGTTCCATACATGAACAGAAACTTCACGAACTGAAGTAAAGCTCTAATTTGCATGATGTTATAAATTGAGAGTGAATAAACTCACTTGTTCCGGGTCGGGACAGGACGCCGATGAGCACGGTGAAGAGCAGAGCGACACAATGCGCGGCCATGAGAGAGATTTTGCGCATGCACGCGTACAGCCAGTATTCCCGCATCCCGAGACCCTCACCGACCGGACTGTACTCCACTCCCTGTCGCATGTCCGCCTTTACCTCTACCTTTACCTCTCTCTCTCTCTCCTCTCCTGATTAGTGTAGCGCAAGTCGGAGCCGAACACACGAGCCAGAGCTGTTCTGATCGACTCGTGCTGTGATCATGTTAGACCGGGATTCCTCCTCCTCCTCCTTCTTCTTCTTCTTCTTATTACTGCGAGCCCAAACAAAACATGATGGAACTGGACAAGTGCTGCCACTTCCGGGTGCGGTTGATGCGCGCGCGTCGCTAATTCGTGTCCTTTCCAGTAAATAAAAGACGAGTGACAGCGACACTCCTTATAGCAACTCACTCCTGGAAAGAAACAATCAGCACTAGAGACATTTCAAATACCTTCATAGTTACAGCCCGTCCCGCGCCGAGGGAAGTGTCGTCTCTGTGGGCCATACCATCATGACGCTAAAAACAGGTGGGGACTGGACATGTCAAACAGAAAGGGCGTGGCTCACGCTGTTGCTCAGCAACAGCAGCCAAGTGTCATAATAAATCAAATACTACTACTACTACTAATCATAATATTACACATTTACAATACTACTACTACTAATAACTCAATTACTGCTACAACGACAAACAATAATAACAATAAACAATTATACTACCAATAACTCAATTACTGCTACAACGACAAACAATAATAATAATAATAAACAATTATACTACCAATAATAATCATTACATAATACTATTACTAATAATAATTCTAATATAGATTTATAATAAATACTACACATAATAATCATTATAGATTTACAATAATTAATACCAATATTACTATTACTTCTAGTAAAAAATAATAATAATAAATGTATATTACTACTATTACCAATAATCATGTTACAGATTTACAATAATTAATACTACTACTAATAAAATAACATTACGACTACTGCTACTAATACAAAATTACAATAAATTAAACTACTACTATAAATTAATACTACTAACAATAATGATAATAAATCACTACTACTGCTACTACTAATACAAAATTATACAACTACAAATACTACTACTAATAAAAAAATAATACAAAATTATAATTATACTACAAACACTACTACTACTATGTAATACTGCTACTAATAAAAATACAAAATTTGAATAACTAAAGTTACTACTAACTATATACTACAACTACTAATAAGTCAAAGTGATAAAATATCGAATGACAATATTACAAAATGATAAATAAAAAAATTAATCAAAAAACAGTAATAATACACACTCCCTGTTTCAAGTATAAAGAATATTTTAATCCATTTTTATAAATCAACATTTATATAGCAGCATGTCCAGTAGATTGTGAGGTATTTCTGAATTCACGGAGAAATTCACTCCCCCCATCATCTGCCTTTCACTCGCACCCACATTCATATATTGGCTTTTTAAAAGGACCATCGTCCTAATGATCCACACCGCTCTAACACTTCCAGTCTCACAGACACACAACACACTCGAACTCACACACGCCTGCAGACACACACTCACTCACTCACTCACACTCACACACACACACACACACACACACACACACGTCTGGAGACTTGGGTCCACAGTCCATACAAGTTCGCAGTGCTCCCCAGTTAGTGGCTCGCTCAGCGATGGAGTTTTGGCTGTGAAGAAAAGCAGGCAGTCAGCATCACAGAAATGCATCGTACAGTCCAGTTATCTGTTCGGAAATAACCTCTAAGGGTTATTTAACTGTACAACCTCAGGGTCTGTAGCTCAGCAGGTGAATTCGGGAGTCGTGTGTGCATGTGCTCATATAATCATCAGATGTTAATCTGTTATTAAATGCTTCCTCCACTCATAGCATAGTTAACATTATTACTACAATCCATTATGTCTTGGTATGTGTTTTCTAAGAATATCCTAACACTGACCAACACGACTTTTACTCGGTACCCGTTATGTCTTTATGCCTTCTTTTTCTGTGCAGCTAATTTTATAGCTCAGCTGCTTTGTTGCCACTTTTAGCAAACCCACAGGAAATGTAAACTGTGATGTGTGTCTCGAATTGAAAAAATGCAAAGTACTTCAAAGTATCGCTGTACGTGATTTTATATATTTATATGTATATATATATATATATTTATATATATATATATATATATATATTTATATATATATTTATATATGTGTGTGTGAGAAAGCAGCAACTGTTAACTGATTTTAACATGAGAATGATATTGTACGTAAAGTAATTTGCATGAAATTCTGTCACAAACGCACACAGTAAATGTGCAAGTGTTGCCACAGGGCTACAGGGACTTACTACAGCACTAGCTTACAGCAGTAACACACTGCACAGGTGTAATACACCCCCCAGGTTACCCCCTCCCTCACCTTGGGCGCACTGAGCTTCTTCTCCCCTCCTACAGGAAGCGGTGCTCCTTTGCTCTCTTTCCAGGGGTAGAAGCCGGAGTGAGGGGGGGTGGGCAGCCGGTGCACTTTGGAGGGGGGAGAGGAGTCGCTGCTCTTGCGTTTCTTGCCCAGGCCTCTGTGCTCATATCCAGTAGGCCTGCCGTGGTGTCCTGAGTTTCCTGCTCGCCCGGATGCGCCTGGCTCCGTGGGCGAGGTTCTGCCCGGCGTATGAGTCCGCTTAAATGGCCACGGCTCTGCCCGGCTCTGCTTGTGGCCGGGCGACAGCGAGCCGTTAGTCTGTCCGTGAGATGATGGCGGCGCTAAAGCTGGAATCTGAGGCGGCGCCGCCGTTTTTCCGGAGCCGAGCAGCCGGGCTCTGTCCCGATCCGGGCTCACACAGTTCCTGTCCGGGCTGACCGTGTCAGCCTCGCTCAGAGAGCCTTTCCGCTTTGCGGGAGCGGCCGGATCAGCCCGCTCCGTTTCCCTGAGACGCAGCTGCTGCTTGCTGGGTCTGCCGACGGGGTTTCTGGACCGCCCCGTGCCCGGCTGCGTGGCAGTCTGAGCGGGTTTGGAGTGCGCCGCGGACTGGGAACCTCCGGATTTCTCCGACTGAGCCGAAGCCCGGCTGCTGGAGGAGCTGTCCCTGCCTGCTCCGTGTGAAGAAAATGAAGACGACTTGAGGGAGGTGGCACTGGGATTTCCCGCCCTCTGCTTGGAATGATGGGAAGTGAAGGATGGGGAGGAAGGAATGGCTAAAGGCTTGGCAGAGGAACTCTGGGACTGAGGCTCGGATGCTTGAGGTATTTTCCTAAGGAGGAGGGGGGTGGGGTGGGGGATGGGGTGGGGGGTGAGATACATACAGCATTAATAAGTGGTTTGGAGTTTCTCTCGCTCAGATAGAGAGTGCTGTTAAAGAGAGATAAAAAAGGCAGCGTCTGGTTTATGTACTTATGCATGTAATTAGGGACAGCCGGAGTAAACGTCTTTTACCAGAGAAATCCAGCAATCTGATGCACACAAACAAACATCAGAACTCATTATTCAGCAGTCCGCCACCATCAGCTTATCGTTTATCGCTTAAATTATGCAGCGTGTCCCCCATACATGTCCCTCTGTACGTTACTATAGAAACAAGCACTTTAAATAGACCAGTAAAAGAATGAAAGGAAGCCAGGTGTAGAGTGAAGGAGACACTCACTTCCACAGGTGAGCGCTAAGGTGATTCTCCATCATGGCACTCACAGCGGACCGCAGGTGATGAAGCCGCCTGTCGAACGTGAAGACGCCGTGACCCAGAGCAAAACCACCAAACGTACACACCTGAAAGAGAGAGAGAGTGAAAAAAAAAAACTGATTAATTCACACTTTTTTTTGTTAAAATGTTATCGATATATACATCTCGCGAGGGAGTCGAACGCGGGTCCGTTTCGCAGACATCTCCTCGGGTGCCCCAGACGCTCAGTATATTTACTGAAATTCCAGACTTGGCACTTGCGCCCTGCTCGGCCGAGCCAGGTGTGCTGGTGCTGGAATTTAAACACGCGCTTGTGCGGGATTGGCAGCTTAAACACTAACAGTCTTTTAATCAAATCTCAAAGAAAGTGGCCAGAGAAAGCCGAGGACAGAAAATGCCGTGGAAGAGCCAGGAAACTGCCTGCATCTGACGAACAATAGTTAAAGGTCGTTTCCTTAAGGGACAAAAAGAAATCCAGGCAAGCGTCTCAGCTAAGGCCGAGAGAGAGAGATAGAGTTCAGTAGAGAATTACGAGGTGTTTCTGTCACGGTCAGGGGTTCATTTCAACTACATCGGATCAAACACAACGGCAGGATGAACGCTGATGAATATATTTTAAAAATGTGAAGGAAAAAAAAAAAAAGGTACCGCGAGTGGTTTGGGATGCCAGGGGCTCGAGTGCCAGTCGGCAGGTTCCTCATTGCCTTCTCCCTCACTCTCATCACTGGAGATTCGACACTGCGTGAGAGGGGAGGACGCCCGAGCCACGCCCTCCTCCCGAACCACCCTCTCGTCCTCAGGGACGTTCTCTGATAATGTTCGCGTCCTGCCAGACACACACAAAAATATATACACACAAAATTAGAGAACAAGCTGGGGGGGGGATACACCACCCAAAAAAATGTACTTATGTATTTATCAATACACACTTTTGCTCAGCTAAAATAATCAGTTATTTTGCGTAAAATTTAAAGAATTAATAGCACATTTATCCTGAGAGGTAAAGCTTTCTGACCCGGATGTGAGAGACGAAGTTCTCCGACTCGGACGCGAGATATAAAACTCTCCGACTGAATACGAGAGCTGAGATGCTCGGATTCGGGCTCGTACCTGAAGGCAGGAGAGTTGCTCAGGGGTCTCCTGCAGAGCGGCGCGGTGTTCGGCTCTCTGGGAGTCTCGGTGCTCGGGGACTGAGCGGCCGATTCCTCGTGGCTCTGTGCGCTACGCTCTCGATTTTTCGAGACCATCTTCAGCTCCGCCACCAGCTGGTCGAAGTTCTTACTCCGACCTACGACCTTCCGCCGCTGGTGAATGGAGTGGATCTGATGGAGGGAAAGAGAATAACGAGGTTCGTTTGTATCGCATCGACGTGAGCAGAGAACCAGTTTCATGTTAAAAGTTCTGAACCAGTTCCAGACTGAAATGGAAACGAAATCGTGCTACTTTTTGCAAACATCGACGACTTCTGGGTTGAGTGAACGCTGGCATTTCTGACAGGATATTTCTTATTTTTTCGATATTTCGATATTTTAACTGCCGGCATGTTTTCAGTTCTTCCTTTTTGCCAGCTTGCATATAAATAAAAAAATAAATAAAAATAAGGCGCTGTTCACCAAGTTGGAGAAAGGACAGAGAGTCATTTCCTGTAATTCCTTCCTCATTTCCTGTTAGTCATGTCCGTGTAACTTCCTGTCAGCCTACAGACGTAGGCAGCATTAATCTAAAAAAAATTCTGTTTCACCTTACAGAACATAGCTCACATCAAACAAAAACACACACTTTTAAGAAAGCAGAAAATCATCTACGTCTGCTCAGAGACTGCACACAAAAAACCCCTGTCATTTACTGTATGAGGCAGTCATTTGGTTTCACAACCTTAAAAACTAATTTTAGCAGCTGCTGTGGTCACAACTGAGCCAATATTAAGACTACTACACGCATCACGTCGATTTCTTATTTAAAATGTTTTGGGTTTTAATTTTAAAATGGTTTTTTTTATCGTGGTCAGCGTTAACGGAATTAGCATTTTAGGTAGAAGGAGAAGGAACTCACATTGCAGGTTAACAGCCGCGTACAAACTTTCTTCCTCTCTGGATCCAACACGCCACAGTGTTTGTCCAGGTCACACTCTTTTTCTGCATTACGTGGAGACGGGAGACATTTTTATCCAGTTTTTTTTTTTTATCCATTTTAAGTTCACCATAATGACAGAATGTGAGCGATGGTTCAAAAATGTGCAAAAATAGTTACGGTTTTCTGACCAACATTAGAACGGATGACATTCTACTTCGAGATGACGTTAATACGCGCTTACTCGAGGTCTTATACGGCCGGTTGCTGCGGGCGTGCGGTGCCGTGGCGTTGGCCGAGCCAGTCTCTGCTCTCTGACCCGGGGACTTCTCGGTGGAGCCCGGTGAGGGCCGGCTGGGCGACGGGCCTCCATAGGGCCACGGCGGGTCTCTGAGACTCGGGGGAGGAGAGCTACGCGGGGGCTCCAGCGGCGGGGGCTGCTTGAAGACGTTGGACTCCGAGTGACCAGAACTGGACGTCTTTTCCAGAGGCGAAAGGCTGCGTGAGGAGACAAGCAAGACCGAAGACAAAGACGTCGGTTAGAGAAAGTCACGGCAAACAGACGTGTGTGTTTTAATCTAGAGGACATTTTGCCACTTATTCGAGATCTCAGAACTGTCGAAGCCCTTCAAGCTGACCCGGTTAAGTCTGAGGTTTAGTTTAATCTGCGTCCAGCTCTAAAAGAGAGGAGAAAAAAACCTCTCTTTTAGCAAGAAACCCCCCCCAAAAATGACGCGTCTTACCGAACTCCGTCCTTGGGAGTCTTGGTGTGTTTAAACTGAGGTGGAGTGGAGGGCGACTGGGGCGACGGGCGTGCCGCTCCTCCGCTCTGGCTCTTTCCGCTCCAGCCGCCTGCACCGTGCCCAACGGTGGGCGGGGCGTGTCCGTGGCGGGCGTGCGAGCGCTGCTGGCCGGCCGGCGGTGTGGAGCGCAGGTGTGCATAGAGCTTCCCGACCGAGCCATGCCTCCTCTCACAATGCTTCTCGAACGCCTGCGGCTTCACCACCTGACTGCAGTGGCTGCACACCACCAGGTAAAAGTCGTCGTGTCCCGGATAGTGACCGAAGATCGACATATCTGCGAAGATGATCGCTGTTCTTGAATTTTTTTTTCTTTTGTTACACCATTAAACAGAAGGAAAAAAAAAAACATTTTTCATTCGGACACTACGGATAGAGGGTGAAAACTTCCGCATACTAAAACCGCTGTACTTAAAGCAGCCATGTCGACTGACATGTAGAGTCAAATCGTAGGCAATTTAGGCACATTTTTAGGGAACCGATGACACTGGATGTGAAAAGAGCAGAAAAGGATGAAGCCATACCCTCCTTCCTCAGCGTCATGGTTTCCATCGTTTTTTTGCCATTCTTGCTGCAGTCGTCCCCGTCGGACCCTAAAGAAAAGAAAGAAGAAGAAAAACAAGCTCAGCGAGTTTCCATTCAGAGATTGAGTTTTGAAAAGACGGATTGTGTTTGAACGATATATAACCGTAAATCGTAGCACATTTTCCCTTCACGTTTCTGAGTCGAACAAGATTTTTGGACGGGAATTAACATACGGCTGGATTGCTTGGGTTAAACCGACAGGAACTGATCAGAAAAACGCTCCTGCAAGAAAACCTGTGATTGGCCAGCGTTGCTGTGATTGACGCCCAGGCAGCACGGCCATCTTTTTTTTTTTTCTTCCCCCCTCTCTCTAGACTCCTCGATTCATACTCAATTCGATACGTTTTATTTCCAGAGTGTTTGTCCTCTACGACACAGCATGATTTGTAAGCAGGGTGAGAAACATAGCGAGGATCCTGTACTTACAACATCCACGTTAACTGAAGCTCTCTACTCAACGGCTTCGTGACGTAACAAGGGTGACGCTTTGCTCCCAAGACTCCGTGGCTAGATTTATCGAACTTGGATCGGAGAACACTGGGTTTTGTTTTCGTTGCCTCTGGACGGCACTTCCTTTCGACCGCTACAGAGTCGTGTTTGTCCAGGAAGTAATGTCAGGATGCTGGCTTCATTCCAAGACAGGAAGTGGAGTAAAATTCTTGCACGTCTAGAAAACGTGAGAATCTCACGGATTGTTTTCCGTTCCTGCTATCTGGAAAGGGCTGACCATGCTGGTCATGATGTCTTCGGATTGGTTAGAGATTAATCATGGGGGACAGAGACTAGATTAGTCCTGAGCAAAGGATTTAGACATGTTTTTGGAAAGAAATATTATATATATATATATATATATATATATATATATATATATATATATATATATATATAATTATTATTATTATTATTATTTATTTACTAACAGCTCGTGAATATGGAGATGTGGATGTGTGAGAACTCATGCATTGAGCACATATTGAGGTTGTTTTCCCCTTCTGTGGGGAGAAAGTACAGCTTGTGTACCTGTAGCTCCAGGTACATGTTAAGTGATGCCTTGGAGGTGTCAAGTGCTGAATCCCAAATACCTCCACACTTCCTTTATAGGTGCACTACACCGGGTCGTGTAACTGTAACAGATGTTTACGACCTATGTAGTGCACTTTGAGCCATTTGAGATTCAGCCAAGGTTGTGGGTGGGACACGGCGCCCTGAAAAATCAAACCAAAGGAGCATTTTGAAGCGTCTGGAGAGCTGCCAGACAATACGAAGACGGAACACGGTTTCTATTAGCTAGCATCAGGCTAAGCGTGTATTAAGACAGCTGACACAGTCGTAATAAAATCTAAATCCTTCCCTAAATGTCAAAAACCGAGCCAGTAGAGGGAGGTGGAAACATTTAGCTGATTAGTATGAAGTAAAAACAGGCCACCGTTCGCATATAAACGGGTGATATCTTTTTTTCCAGTTAGCCTCCTAAGGTCTATTAGCGTTATTGCTAGCATTTAAAAAAAAAAACTCCTCCATAACCGGCGCGTTATTTTTTTTTCTCGCCTATATTCCGACACGTCCCGCCTCCTTCGCTACGATTGGCTAGCACACACCGTCCCGCTCGTGAGTTACAACTATTAACCAATTATGGTGGAGAAGGCGGGATGGGACTAACCAATCTTAGCACAAGAGACGAGGTTTCGGCGGAATAGCGGTAGGGGAAAAAATATATATAACGTATCACCGGCGTCTTGTCTAGTACAGAAAGAGAGCTGAGCTTGGCTAGGACCGAAGATATGGCAGGGTTGCCAGATTGGTCGACTGATTCCAAGCAAATGACAGTTTAAAAAAAAAAAAAAAATCAACCGATATGGCATCAAACAGCTTGAAAATTGCAAGCAAATAACATACATTTTTTATATGATTACGGTCCGTATTTATTTGAATAAGTATTTATTTGCGAGTCGACCTGATTAAGATTTCTGCCATTTGTTAAGCACGATCAGGCAACCCTGAGCTATAGTTAGCTCGGTGGCTAAGCTCAGCGGCTGAGCTGAAAGTTGTTCGTCCACATGCATGCGTTCCAGTTTTGCAAAAAAAAAAGTAGATTGTGCGATTTGATTTGACACTCGTGTCATTTTCCCCCTCCAGGCGTATCTGTGTTTTGAAACAATAAAACGGTTTAAAAACTAAGTAAGAAAGTGAACTCTCGCAACCTACTCCACAGAACAAGTATGTACTAAGAGGACCTGAGGGAAACCAACGGAACCGGCCAGCGCTAGGACCTGGCAGGTTCTTTGTTTGGGTAACATTGGTTAGGGATGCCGTGCCTTTCCGCGAAAATAAACCACATCCGAACGACTTTTTTCACCGAAATATCAGGAAAAACCGGTGGAAACGTAATCACTCACCGTCCGATGCTGTCAGGTTAATCCTCTCTGCCAAAACGCTCCAGCTTTGACCCACGAAATCATCGAGACAAGGCACCCGCCGTTCCAGAGCAGCCATTACTTTAACTGCGCGTTCACGCACCGCCATCATCACGGCGCGGCGAGTCACTTACGTCATAATGCGCGCTCCCGCGAGCGAAGGCAGCAACCCTGTATGCACGGCCCTTCCGCTCTCTCTGTGTGTGTGTGTGTGTGTGTGTGTGCACAAATGGCATATATGTTCTTTAATTCTGTATTATTCCTACATGTTATTCAAATCTCAGAATTGTATTCAATTTAAAGAACCAAAAAAAAGGATCATTTGCTGGAGTAATTATGAGTTTCATTTTCTTGAATTGTTTAACCCCAGAAGTTAAACCATTTCACAGTACGTTAATGGTTTTTGCTAGTTTTATTAGGGGTCCAAGCACACTGTGTTTGGTAGGGCCAAACACAGCCGGTTGGTGGCACTGTAACGCTCTGGGTTACGTTCTCAGTGGTTTTCACTGGGTTCTGCCAAACAAAAAAAACCCCACTCAATAACCCTTTAACTCCGCCCACTTCAATTTTTTTTAGCTAATTTGCTTAATATACAAAAGCTATGTCTTCACAAACAAATCTGAACCTTAACAGTGATCAAGAACATGAGATTTGTGAACAATATGGCCACCACATGCCAAACGGTCATAGTGGGGCAGAGCTTGGTTTACTCAATCAGCTGTATCTCAATATTGCTCGAATAGATTAGCACAGTGGTTCCCAAACTTTTCCAGGGCAAGGCCCCCCAAATGGCATTAACATTTGACCGAGGCCCACCTTTTGCAAGATGTCTTTAAAACACATTAAAAATGCAGACTTCTGAATATATCCCCCTTTTTTTTAAAATTAATAATTACATCTTACATCTTTACAATACATTACATTAGGAATTGATTGTGTGTGTGTGTGGTTGTCTGAGAGTGAGAAAAAAAAATCATGTATTTATTTATTTTTCACACCAAATTGTTAAGGCCCCCTGGGCGCCCCCTGGCGGCCCCCACTATGAAAACTACTGGATTAGCACAAAACTTGAAGGGCATATTCAGAACAAGACTCTCGAGGATGTCTGCAAAGTCTGGGGTATGGTCATCGACGGTGGGCAGAATTACGTTCAAATGACTTTTCCGACAGGGTAACGTCGAGCTATTGTCACGGAGCATGAATTGTACATCCCGCTAGTAACTTCTGCAACCTCACCCAAACTGGCCACTGGGCCACTGATCATGTTGTTACGTTTTAAACTAAGCATATGTATCTCCTGTGAAATAAGGTGTACAGTACAGTTTTTTTTTCCTGATTCGATGACTCTTGGGCCATTTAGCCCCAACCAGATAATATACATAATATGTGAATCCTACTTTTGCAAAACTAATCCAAGAATTGTTTTGACATTCCGTCATAGAAATTGGCGGCAAACTACTTAATCAAAATCTGAATCTAACTTTTGGCTTTCGATCAGTTAATATACAGACACAGTACTTGAGCATACTAATCACTGTTTTGAGAAGGTAATCATCAACATTTGAGTTATCGCTAATTTTGTCCGGCTAGCTTATTAATAGCTAAGCTACTCGCTATGGTTTGCTGACTCACTATTGTCTGTTATTGCTGTGCTGCGATTTCAGTCCAAAATGTTGCATGAATGTTTGACGTTCACTACAGTAGAATAGTAAATTACTAAAATATTATTCTGCACATTTGAATAATCTGAATAGTTCATAAAATAAATCTGGACTGGTGGGATTTATTTATTTATTTGTTTGTTTGTTTCTTTTACAACTAAGAGGAATAAGTTTTTGTAACTTGGCAAGAAATGGCATTTCGTTGCAGGTCTGCACTTGCAGCTATATATTTTTTATATTTACATTCATTCATTTAACGGACGTTTTCGTCCAAAACGACTTACAAATGAGGAAATCAAAGGGATATATCAAGCGGAGAACAATACAAATAGTGCAACCATACAAGATTTATAATTGAGTTCCAGAGAAGCAAAGTGCACAGAGTAGAGGTGTAAGAGCCAGTGTAAGTGCAGACTTTATTAGTTAGGTGTTAGTTAGGTGTTCATGGAAGAGGTGGGTCTTTAGCTGTATTTTGAAGATGGTGACAGATTCTGCTGTCCGGGTTGAGGTCGGAGGTTCATTCCACCATTGAGGGATGGTCAGTTTGAAGGTTCTGGAAAGGGACCTCATGCCTCACTGAGTAGGCTCTACCAGGCGTCGGTCCTTAACCGACGTGTTCGCAAGGGAACGTAAACCTCAAGGAGAGTGTTGAAGTAGGTAGGTGGGTGCTGTTCCAGACAAGGTCTTGTACGTGATCAAGCATCAAGGCCTTGAATTTGGCTACAAGATGGCTACAGGAAGCCAGTGGAGGGAGACGAAGAGGGGTGTGACCTGGGTTCTTTTGAGCTGCTTGAAGACGAGACGTGCTGCTGAATTCTGAATCATCTGAAGGGGTTTGATGGAGCTGGCTTTGAGGCCCGAGAGTAGTGCGTTGCAGTAGTCCAGTTTTGAGATAACAAGAGCCTGGACTGCTAGCTGTGTGATCAGTTTTTATGTTATTTTATTGTTAACATTTTGTCGTAGAAATTATCGTTGACGATAACTATTTAAAAATACTGTACCTTGTTGTTGTACAAAAATAATAACTTAACAAACAAATAAATGCATAAATATATAAACGTGGATGTTGAACTTTCGTGTGCGCATGCGTGTAAGACATTTTCGTTTACGCATGCGCCGTAAAATACTAGCGCATGTGCGGCACATACTGGGTGGCGAGTTCTACTCCAGACCACTAGGTGGCAGTTACACCACATCGGTGTCCCACCTACCATAGAAGAAGAACTTTTTAAACTCTATATAGATATATATATAAAACGAAGAAGAGGTTGTGCCGCGTTGCTCCTCAGCTGAAGGGACGTTTATTATTATTATTATTATTATTATTATTATCATGTCGCAGGCGATGTTTGAGCTGCTAAAGCTTTTAAATCCTCACACCCTTAATATTCAAAACAAAGTTACACCCGTGCTACCTTCTGTTTTTTTTTTTGTTTTGTTTTTTTTGTCTGTTTATATTCTGTGAAGTATAACTCAACTTAATGGTTAATGAAAGTTCAAACCCCAGTGCTGTAAAAGTCCAGTACACACTGTGTGGAGTTATTACTAATATGTGGTTATTTACACGTTTATAACACGTCTATAAGCTGTCATAGTCCTGCTGTATTGGAGAATGAAGGTATATGGACAGGAATTGTATTAGCTATTTATTTCCTTGACAGCAGTATGTTGATGTAGCAGCAGTTCATGCAAATGAAAGGAATCGATTCTGTGGTATTTGCATGTGTGGTTTGTTGCAGATGTCTCTAAACGTGACGGTGGACTGAAGAGACGTCAAAGCCGGTAAAGCAGACCGTCCTGAGGCTCAAATGCAGAATCATTAACAGGTATTTTACACAAAACTGGTATTTCCTCCAACCCACCCACCCTTAGTCCAAATATAACTGATCAGGCAAGACATGTCCTGATTTGACGGCGTACTGTTAAAGCAACAGTTCCTTACACAAATGAAATCTTAGCCCTGAGTTTGTGATTTTAATTTTGCACAGGAGCAGGTTGATCCTGCGAACGAGTAATGAAAGTTTCACCACCCATCAGATTATTACCTCCTTCTTGCACTGCTTAAGTGTGCAGTTTGTGATAAAACACCCGAGGGCATGCTGTTACAGGAAAATGATCAACTTCGGGGTGGTGCGATGAAGCGCTGTTACTGTTCAAGTTACTGTTACCATCCAGAAGTGGATTATTTTTCCGCTAACAGCACGTCCCGAAGTGTTTTATTCCTCTTACACCACAGCAATTACTGACTATTTTAGGTTTTAATTTATTATCGAACACGTCCAAATTTTTTTTTTTTAGTCCATGTATAGTTACATTAGAAATTATAAATACAAAGGCAACGTCCAATACGGTACATCGGTCCATTCGTGTTTCTTGATGTGATTACCAAAGTACTGTTTGCAGAGAAGCAGCTTCATATCATGATGCTCCCACCTTCCGTGCTTCACTGTGGGTGTTCCTGGGGTCTGAACAGAGTATATTGGGGTCTGACCTGAGTTCCTGGGGTCTGACCTGAGTATATTGGGGTTGGACCAGAGTTCCTGGAGTGTGACCAGAGTATATTGTCCCCAAAAAAGGTTTTTGTCTTATTTGTCTTTAGACACACATCTCTGTGCTTCTGTTTAGCAGCGGAGATTTGAATGAGGTATAGAAATGAAGATGATTTTGTTCTCTGATTAACTGTGGTTCCTGCTGCTTTCATGAGCCCTGCAACTCTTTTCAAGCGACTGCTGACTTCTCTCTTAGCTTCTGTACCTGTAACCCAAGAGCACGTTGGGAAATCACACGTGGCGCACCTGTCTTGTGACAGTTGGTTGTGGGCCTGTGAATTTTCCATCTGCTTCTTATTCCCAACCAGTGGCAGCGTCTTATATAATGACACCTAGTGCAATTTGCAGAATAATTTCTTTGGCGTATATATGTATCATCGTTGTTATTTTTATGTAACCTTTACACTTATATATATTTTGTCTGAGTACTTTTTTCCTCCTTTGGTTTATGAAATAGGGGTGTAATGATACATTGGGACACGATGAATCATGGTTCAAAAACTTTACGCTGTGCATCGTAGACATGTGCAGTATGGACCTTCTGTTAATTATGCATCTAATGCATTTGCACTGTTTGATCACAAGAAGTCCTATATCTGTGCTACCCATAGAGTTATAATATAAAGAGAGCTGGTCACATGATTGCATTCTTTTGTGGACAGTCTGCACCAATACCGCAAATAATCTGCACTTGTGAAGTGAAACATCCGGATCGCAACGACTGACCTGCGGTATACATTATATAGTTACACTACTACGTTATAAGAGTTAAAAAGAGATCTTCAGTAGCTTTCAAACGACAAGAGCTACACGCCGCCGTGATCTCCGTTGCCTGGGAACGAGGCAGCAGAAGTTAGCCATTTTAGCCGACTTTGGAGCTCTGCTTCTGGTTAAAATGATGCCTCGGGTCCTGCTACGGAGCTCATCATGTTTCAAGCGATCATTTTCTCCAGGTCAGAGACTCAAATTTTAAGATACGGTGAACCTGTAGTACATTTTGCTTACAATATTAAACTTCTGTTCATAGCAATTTATTTATTTATTTTTATACAGACACAATGCACATTGTTTTGCATTGATTGTGATTCATAATTATTATTGTTTTTTTTTTAAAAGAGTGTTTTTAGTCATAATTCAAATTTTGTTAAGAATAATCTGACAATTGAATCGTGAGGGGAGTGCATCATTACACCCCTGCTAGAAAACGATTGGAACCTTTTAAGCGGATGCACTGTACCACCATCTAGTGGTTAAGAAACACACAGCAGTTTCTCTGTTCATCAGAACACAAAAACACACGAAGGCAATGAAGCGCTCTTCATTTAATACTTTACAACATAGAAAATGCAAACAAAAACAAACTCAACTGATGTGATTTTTTCCTGACACAAAACACAGTGTAAGAACAATGTATTTCACCAAAAAAGACGTTTACAACCTAAGGTGTTTCCAGATGGTATTAAAACATCTGAGAGCCGAAGCGATATGAAAATGGGCACGTGTGCTTCCCTTAAATACCGAGGAGACAGAACGGACCTCTATCTCCACTTCCGTTTATGTCGTTATGTCAATTAACCTTAATAGCAAAACTCAATTTGGAATATATATAATGTGAAGCACTATATTATTTAAAAAATAAAAAAAAAAACAACTCTGATTAGAGATTAAGGCACATTCTATTTAAGGCTTTCATACTGCATGAGCAAAGCTAGAAATGAATCAATCATCAATATTAATAAAAAAAAAAAAAGAGAGAGAGAAAGAAAAAAACCAGCAGAGAAGCAGAAATGACAAGGTGACGTGTGATCATGTTATTCCCCGTTGACGGGATCATAACAACACTTACAAGAACGTAAATTTGGCTATAAAATGATGTAATAATTACTCTCAAACAGGCATGTGCCAATAAATCAGTAAGCAGTATGTAATGTTAACGTAAAATTAACATCACTACCCCTCTGCTTTATTCAGAAATGTTCTTAGGGTCCAGTTTAAACAAGAATGTTTACATGTCCTTTACAGGGAAAACACACCTGACAAACAGGTTAGAAATCGGGTAAAAATACACAACATCGTAGACTAATTAAAAAAAAAAAACAAAAAAAAAAACCCACACTAGGCCGCTTTTGTTATTTACCAATGAAATGTCAGCAAATGCCTACTCTCGAGTAATACAACGCTTTAATCGAACTGAATTTTTCTTACAAGGTGTACTTCATATAAAACGTACACACTGACACCAGAAATAAGAATAAGAATATGACTGCTTGGCTTGGCGTATACGCAGAAAAATGTACAAGCGTGTTTCTGATTCGAATAAACTGTAATGTATATCTAAAGAAAAGAAAGTAAGTTAGTGTTTAATGGTTCCGATTTTTTTCCTCCTTCTTCAAAAACAAATCACAAGTCATTTATCACCGGGACATCAACCAATTAAACGTGTACACCGTCAATAAATTGAACACAACGCACTGGGAAAGTGTATTAAGGTCTGGATTCGGTGCGAGAGTCGTCTCTAAACGGAGCGAGAACAGTGTGAAAGTGTTATTTTCATGTCCCAGACAGACGACGGATGTCTGTAATTTGAGGCACTTAGATGTCAGAATAAATGAATAAATAGTCTAATTCATACTCTATAAAGACTCTACATGTTAAAGTGTGTAACGTCCGAGGGTACAGAAGGCACGTTCTGTGTGCGGGTTTCTAAATCATAAAGCGTACAGTTGGTACGAAGAGAAAACAATATAAAATACACATACACAGACGTATAAGTGCATATACAGTTGAGTGCAAAAGTTTGCACCCCCCCCCCTTGTATTTTGAAATTAGCATTTGGGCGTGTTCTGTAACACAGAAAACTAGTTTTGCCAGGGTCCTCGCAAGCTCTAGAATTAAAACGGATTTTGACAAGAAAAATGAGCAAAGATTTGCCAATAGATCTGATTTGAATGGATAGACAGAGATACCAAGATTGTACAAAAATCTAGCAGGTGAGGAAAAACAAAACAAAACAAAAAACCGTGGTGTATGTTGGTGGTCGAGTGGCTTCGAATGTGTACAGAAGACAACCAAAAAAACAGAGGTCCAAGACGGAACTGATTACACTGACCACACTAGACGTGAAGTGAAAGTAGCTCCTACTGAAAGCAAATAAATCTTTCACATCCCAGATCCGTTTTCTGCTTTCTTGGTTTTTTTTTGGGCGTAAAATGTTTTCAGGTGTCACTCGTATGTAACGCTATAACAAGAGATGAAAAATGGTAAATGCTGTGTAAATATTGGCACCTCAGGATAAAAAAGGAAAAAAAAACCCAAAAGCTCAGGCTATATTAAAGATGTTTGTAAGTTAACGGATGAACATACTAAACATACACATTTATTTTGTTATTAATTTGAATATTTTTTGGTCATATGTGGTGATTTAGTAGGAACGTGTCTGCTGGGGTGCTGGTAGACAAACCAATTATTTATATTAGATATATCTTTTTTAAAAAATTTTTTACACTCAACTGTATACACAGTGAACAACAAACTATTAGCGACGAAGCAAAACAAAATTATGGGATGTAGACGATAACACCGGCACCAGGCAACACGACCGAGACGTGCACTTTCTGCCGAACGGCCAGACCGAACGTTCTGCACGGTGAAGACCGGGGACCGGCTGTGAACCGAAACCTCTTCGTATCAAAACTTTACTTTACTTTACATAGGGACGAGTCCGTGTGAACCCGCAGTGGTATACTCGAATTTCTGATTGGCTTGAATGGAGTGGGAGGAGTCTGCCATATCCAATTAGGAGCTGCCTCCTTGCTCCATGTTGGAGGAAGGCTGAGAAGGCTTGTGGAACGGAGTCTCCTTAAAGATGAACCAACAGTTTCCCGCCCACAGGATGAGATTGAGGAAGCCGCAGACCTAAAGGAACAAACAGAAGTTTGTACTCTCTCACATACACGTACAGAGAGCTGCCTCGGGTGGTATTTGGTTGTTTTGTTAAGAAATGTTTGTCTCACCACAGAGGAATTAAGGCGTCCCATGGCGGGGAAGAGCTTGGTCACACACTCTGGAGTGCAGTAACCGAGCAGGGTGTTGGGGTTGGTGGCGTACTTCACGTCGGTCAGCCCTTTTCCCCAGGCAGAGGACGAGACCAGCCACAGGAACGCGAAGATCCCAGTCAGGATCAGATCCTGGAGGGAAAAACCACACCGACAGAGCGGAGCAGAGGGGAGGGAGTCAGGAGAAGATTTTTTAAGTGTCCAGTTGTTACGTTTTTATATGCATGAGGTCCTGTATATTGAATTCAGATCCCTGCTGCGAAACTCTCCCCAAACATTCATACCTGTATCTGTATTCGGATTTAAAACACCAGTGGGTGTGGCCTAAACAGGAAGAGTGGTGTGTTGTTTTAAAAAAAAAAAAAAAAAGATTAAATATAAACCCTCACACTATGCTCCCAGAAAAACATATTGGGTTTCCTCAGAACAGCAGTCTCTCTCTCTCTCTCTCTCGCTCTCTCTCGCACACACACACACACACGTTCTTGTTTGTAACATCCTCCAACAGACTTTTTTCCGGCTCACTCACAACGATGGGTCCTCGTGTGGTTTCCCTGTAGACCTGCTGGTAGCCCAGGTACAGAATGAGGGTGAAGGTGCAGTACAGGAAAGCAAAGACGCCCACGGACACAAAGAACTCGGCGGAGGACGAGAAATCCCCCCTCAGGTACGTCGTGTTGGCGGGGAGGCTGGCGTTGCAGTGTGGGATTTCAAACGCCTTACTCTGGAGTCTAACAAACAGAGCGGTAATAAAGCAGATGTCTACTGACAGGCGTGATAATCAATTAATCAAGCGTTACGTATAGGAAGTGCACACGGTTCAACTGATCAAATAATACTGACCGATATACATAAATCAAGGCTTTACTGATACGATTTACAGCAATCAGATTTCAACGTGAAGATGAACGACACATCCTGCTTTTTAACCATTTATGGTTACATTTACCGTCCTCGAAACAAGTTCCTGTTATCCCTTACGTTATAGCAGCTTTAAACGGTCATTCCTTCACCAGCCCTTATTTCTTTCCTGAAGTTAATAAGATGAAAAGGGGGGCGCTAAGTGTAAAAAGTCCTGAAGGTTCTCTTCTATAAATGTTAAACATCGCAGAAAGCTTCACGTTACGTCGTATTGACGATATCTGACGATTATATGATGTGTTTCTCATCCGGTTTGGATCACGCGGAGCGTACGATTCTGTGTGCACGCTGCTTCTATAGAAACAATGAGCAAAAAATAGCAAAACATCCAAGTACACTTGCAGGACGGTGGACAGCCGTCTATAATAACGAACGGGTGAACGAGGTGTTGGCGTTTACCTGAAAGGATAGGCGAAGTGTGCAGTAATGTCTTGTGTATTTCCGTGTGGACAGTTGAGCGTCATGGTCAGGAACCCCTCGTATCCGCCGGTCGTGGCGAAGGCGAAGATGCTGAAGAGCTGCAATGCAATGACGACGTTAGACTCGGATACGGACGCGCATTTAACGTCGCGCAAACATTTCGAAAACAACAACAAGACGAGACATGTTCGGTGTTTACTTTTTAGTTTTAGGTAAGAATTAAAAAACAACAAAACATCTGGCTCGTGTAAATCAGTGCATAGGCAAGTCGTGCGAGTCTCGGAGCCCAAGTGTAAACCCAAGCTGTTCCTTGAATAGTACCGTTTTGACTTCTTTGTCTTTTCTGAGACGTTAATATCACTTGCATTATTAATATCTGACATCAGGTATAAGAGCTTTCAGTCCCTCCAGGATTCCGCGATCGCAAAAGAAATGAACACAAAATCAAGGAAACGCCGCAATATTCGGAAGAGCTTGCGATTTTTCATAATTACCGCAGATTTGGGCCGAGACGCGTCATGCGACGTCATCACAACGCATATTCAGGCAAAGCCATCTTCGATTCACACGCGTCAAACGTGAGTACAGCTAAAAGGTCTCGTGCGATTGTAAGTAGTTTTCTTCAACAAAAAAAAAACAAAAGCAAACAAACAAAAAAAACCTGCACAGGTTGTATCGCAAATTTTGGAGAGGAAAAAAAAAAAAAAAACCTCGGCAAAATCAAGCATTTTTGGCTGCACCAATCACAACAACTATACATATCTCTCCATGAATTTAGAGTAACTGTGCTGTTAGGCTGCTTTCACACGTCAGTTTTCTTCTCACCTTCCCACGCACGTTTTTACACGTGACCCTACAGAAAGCGCAATGTGGGCAGAATCGTTTACCACCGTCAACCACGTAAAGCATTGTTTTTTTTGTTTTTTTAAACCTCCTGACCAATCGAAACGGCGAGGCAAACAACCTCCTCATCACCAGAGTTACACCGACCTTTATTTTATGTGCGTTTAATTATATTGATAAATGTAATCTAGGTAGTAAAATCGGCTAGTTAAGAAATGTGCCCCAGCTTCTCCTGGCCTATAACAAATCTAATGTTGATGGCTTCACACTGGCATGCTTATATTATATATCATTATATTTTATATTATAAATAGCCGGTAAATTATGGTTTTTGACTTAAAAATTCAAAATGTCTGATAAAAATAAAAAAAATCGTCGGACACGATGTAAAAATATTAACAGGAAGCAGACGCGAAGAATAAGGTCTCTGTCTTTTCAGTGGACACTCACTCACTCACTCACTCTCTCTCTCTCCCCCTCTCCTTCCCCCCCACGTTATGGGAGGCACTGACAGACACACACGAGTAAACTCGGGCTAACAGCTGATGCTCGACCACGCCCCCACCACCACAATCACACTATGCATAGGCCAAAACGTTACAGTGCAAAATAAACACTGTTTATCCGATAAACTTTATCATTCCTGGACATATCTGCTGCCACCAAAATTTCTTAGCGGAAAATCCGATTATATAAGTCTTTCCCCGTCACATCTCCCCTCTCCTCTCCTTCCTTGTATTTCTCTGACTCAGCTTCCACGATCAAATCCGTGTGACCGCCACTTCCTGTCTCTCAGGAAGAACTGGCTTACAGGTCATTCTAGGAACCACCCGAGTCATCAGCGCTGCGTTTGTTTCGCTGACTCGGAGGTCGGGGTCGGCGACGACCGAAGGCCGATGAAACCCGGTCATTCTCTGAGGGTGAGCGGGTTTACATCAGGACCGACGGGACGGGACGTCAGTGCATGGCGAGAATAAAACCGTAGCAGTGGCCGTAACGGGGTTGACGGAGGACGTGCGTGTGGTACTGTAAATAACGTCAGCACGGTGACGGATGAGGGGACGGGATTCCTTTCAGAGCTGTCTTCAGTCGCACGCGGATGGACTTTAAATCCCCGAAAAGTCCGCAGACTGAGCTCTCGCAACCTTTAAAGAACACATGCAAAAAAAAAAAAAAACAACAACAACAACCCACCCGATTTGTTTCTTTACAACAAGGTGCTTTTTTTTTTAAATAAAAAATTGCATGCTGCATATTTATGGAAGTGCAATACACGATTAAAAAATGATGCAGTTAAAAAGACCTACTACGATCAGAAATATTTGATTTTTATTCATGACAATCCATCATTTACTGTACATCTTGGTATACATCTTATCTTCTTGTGTTTTGGTAGACTCGAGAAGAACGTGCTAGTCTTTATTCTTTGACAGCTTTGTAGGAAACGCTTCAGGACACGGGCGCGCGCAGTAACCTGGTTCCTGTTTTGCTTTGCCGAAACGTTCTATAGAGGATATTTTTTCCGTTGCATATTTAATGAGCTACATTGTGAGGGAGAAATGAAGCAAAACAAAACAACCCAGTGACATAGGATTAAGTGTAACCGATTCGCTCTTCTGCTCAGAAACATCTGCATGTTGCCGAGCTACTGTAATCTCCTGCGTATGAACCGTGTCGTTAGCGGTCTTCAGAATTTCTCACTTGTCTTCTAAAGTCATCGGATCTTAAGATGGTCGACGGCGGTTAATAATTACTCCCACGTTAATAAAATGGTACTAAATTTAGCGCCATTGGACGGAGATCCCCTGCTCGACTGCCAGATTAAACTTTACCACGAGTACCTTGAGATTCCCACAGTCACTATTTAAAGAATGAACCACTGGACTGTTGAAATTTAACGGCGTGGCTTGGCGTTGCGGGCTCGGTTTCAGATTTTTCCCCCCACACATCTTTCCCTTTCATATCTTCCTGCTTCATTTTCCTTTCTGTCCCTCACCGTATCTGGAGGTGGGTGGGGTGAGGGGTGTACGGTCTGTACGGTCGGTCCTTGTCCAAGCGAATCACAGTTCAGTTCATAACTGGTGTGAGCACAGTTTTGAGAAGGCACAGAGTGTCCGTGTCGCCGACGTGACGTCCCTTCGGTTATCAACATTCGTTTTGTCCGGCTTTATTAACATCTGGACGGACTGCTGAGGCGAATACGGACTTCCCGATAAATGCACACCGACACTTCTACGGTCGTACGAACAAAAAACGCATTCACAAACGCATTTACAAAACCTCTGAACACTTTAAATGCATTTTTTTTTTTTTTTAAAGTTTATTTCAGCTTTCATTTCCTCATATTTACATCTAGCTGTGTGAAACTTAAACTTAGAACTTGGTACCTTTGGTTTGAACCCACACATTTTTTTCAAGTGATCAAAACATAACGGACAGGTGTTTCGTGCTGCCCAGGTGTTTCCTGTTAAATTGATTGTTTAAAGAAGTAATATCTCCGAATGTCTACTCTTGCTTTGAGCCCTAGGTTTCACCTGTGAAGACTGCGTTTGTTGTTAGGAAGGATAAACCAACATGAAGACCAGAGAGCTGTCTATGGGAGACAAGCAAGCCATTTCGAAACTGAGAAAACAAGGGGACTCTATCACAGCCAATACAACAATATGGAATGTCCTGAAAATGAAAAAAACAACCAGACATCGAACAGGTCGGCTGAGGGGAAAACAGTGGCACTTGATGACAAACATTGTGAGAGCTGTGAAAACCCCCAAAAACAACAGTCACCAACAACCTCCACGGGGCAGGGGTGAAGGTATAAACGATTATACGCTTTTGTGAGATGCCATAGATATCATTTTTGTAGATGTTTCACTGGCCGGGCCACGTAACGAAACGTCTTTGAGAAGTCTTGACGCGTGCCGTATATTTTATTGCGTCTCCTTCTACTAAATCTAAACCGCTATACCCTGTTGACGATGCACTTAGCTGGCGTTTACATCATCCGATTTCTCAAATCGCTTTATTATCCATTTCCTAAAAGGTTGGTTTCAAAGTTGCTGCCTTAAAAAAAGAAAAAAAAAAAAAAAAAAAAAAAAAAAAAAGGGGTCCAATGTGGCATGCCGAGCTGTAAAACTGTGCTACAGAGTGCAGGAGGTTGTTTATCTTTAACCACAGTAATGTTTTAACCGTGTGAGAGCGCAGAAGACCTAAAAAGTTGTTTTTTCTTCTTCTTCTGATGCAGATCAGCGCAAATTCTCATTTAACTAGGTGGATTAAAAAAAAAAAAACACACACAACAAAAAAAACGAGCCACCTGCTTGTTCTCGTGGACTAATCGGCCGCCGTAAAGCCGTGTTTTTTTGTGTTAAACAGGACGCGGCGTGTTTCCTGGTAACTCCCCTCCTCCTCCAGAGCGATCACGATATGAACTACACAACACCTTCTTCTCCTCCCGCCTTAAGCAAACAAAAAAAAAGAAAAGAAATTTGCTTTCTGAGAACGGCTGCTCCTGCACTGTAGGAGGTGAGAAGGATGGAGGGATAAGAGTGTGTGTGTGTGCGCGCGCGCGTGTGTGAGAGAGACAGCTGGTGGCTTGCTTTTCCACACACATACTCTAAAATGTCCCTTGGCTTTTCTGTTCTCGAAATGTTACACCTGTTAATTAACATGACTGCTTTACAGCACACCGGTTGCGTAAAATATTACGCTAAGGGATACAGAATACAGACGCAGGCACGAGGGCGCGGCTCACGTGACACCGACACGGTGTCCGAAATGGTTCGAATTTCAATCCGTTCTTTTTCTGGGACTGAGGAGATCATTACAGTATTCATACTATGTGTTCACTGCGAGACCTGATACATACTCATACGCATACACATAAGGACTGTTATGGGAAAAAAAAAAAAGAAAAAAAAAAAAAAAAAAAAAAAGAGACGACGACGTATTTACAGGATAAACATACATACATACATAAGCGCCGTTTGTTTAAATACGACTACAGCCAAACAAAGAAGAAGAGTCGTATTTAAACCAAACGTACTGCATGTATAACGTTCTCCACGCTTTAATCTCGACACCAAACACGAATAACTGTAACCGATATAAGGTTGCGATGCAGAGCAGCTGGAGCCAGGAATATTACCAAAGGGTGTGTACGTGGGTGTATATCTGTATACGTGTGTATCTGGCTGTTTATGCTGACTGTTGCTCAAGCGTGTGTACAGAACTGATCGACGAGAAACCAATTAAAAGCTCCCGATTCGTGATTCGGTTCACGTAACACTACCAGTAAACACAGAGAAACGAGCTCTGGGTGTGAGACTTAGTGATTTGCATGGCCGACTCGAATTCCAATTTGAGCAGCGCATAGTTTATCCTCGAACGAAGTAAGAGTGATCAGAGCTAAACTGCCTCATAGGCGAACCGTGACGTCAACACACAACTCGCTTTTTTTTTTTTTTAAATGAATAAAATATTACCTTCCAAACGTTCTGTTTAAATGTTTTTAAGAAGACTGTTAACGGCGTCATAAAAAGGAAAGATTAAATGTCTGAGATATGTATTTTGTCCAATAGTGCAGATCTTTTCTAATAACTCATACTCCTACTCCTACTACTACTACTACTACTAATAATAATAATATATTATTATTCCCTAAATGTTTTCTAAATCTAGGTCTTAAAATATTATCTACATTTTAACACAGTATATGTTTAGTGTTTAGGAATAAAAAAGCTACAATAATTTCCCTAATAATAATAATAATAATAATAATAATAATAATAATATACATCTATTTATCTATAAACATGTCTCAATTTAATAAATAATTGTATGTACATTAGCCTTACTTAATATTTTTTATTATTATTATTCGCATCGTGCTGTAGGTTATCAGAAGAGTTTGTAGATACACTGTGTGCAAAAGTTTGTGCCCCTCATGCTGCTGTAATGCGCCTACATGTGATCACGTGATCAGGTTCACCTTGAAAACTAACATATGCTCACATTTCTGTTCTATCTCTCTCTCTGCACTGTCTTTTAATCCACTGTACAATCTGTTAGGCACAACAACCAGGTAATTATTTATCCACATTAGTCACAGATGCTACTTTCATAAAGCAATCCAAGATTCTCTCACACACACACACACACACACACACACACACACACACACACATACACATATATATACACAAACACAATCACAAACCTATAGACTTCATGCAGAAACTCACCCACTCCAGAAGGCGAATAAATCCCAGCGGCTCCTTTAACGGTCCCAGGTCAAGCTTGAAACCAGACAGCAGCTTCTACGTAAGAAGTAAAAAATAAAACAACATACAATCTGTTTTCAGCAAGCAGGCGACACTTTTTTAATCAGTTTTCGTATGACAGCTACGTCAAAAATACGTTAAAACGCGTGAAAAGTCGGGCCGGATCCCAAACGACTCGGCATTCCATATGTAGTGGATGTACATCTGGGGCGGACGCCGTTGTTTCACATCAGAAGTAGTGCACTCGTGTAGGGACTAGGGAGCGATTTGGGATGCGGCCTCGCGCTGAGCGACAAGTTGGCTAACAAGTGAGTTAGCAGCGCTAAGTTTCGCGCAACAGAGGAAAAAAGAGAAAATAAATTACCTGAAGAAACTCCATGGTGTAATAGTTCTCCTAAAGGCTGGTCGAGCAGGGTATATGCTAATTCCAAAACACGGAAGTTGTTGTTGTTTTTGGTGAATAAAATGAAGCAAAATGCTGACAACCCAGGGCGGAGGAGAAAGAGAAAGCGAGGCGGAGAGAGATTTGGTGCGTCGGTTAAACTTGTCAAACTTTCTAACCCGTAGCGGATCACGTGACCTCGTTACACGCTTAAAGGGGCAGACTTTCACTTCTCTTCAAATGTACAAGACTGCAAGGAGGCTAAAAGTGTGTGCACACCTGACCAGCACACCCATATGTGCTTGTCGGATATTCCATTCCAGATCTATCCCTTTCTTTTCTGTTATTATAAACTCCATTCCTCTGGGAAGGCTTTCCACTAGATTTGGAGGGTCGCTGTGGGGATTTGTGGTCGTTCAGCCGCAAGTGTGCTACCCTATATAGAGCACTTGGAGGGAAACTAAGAAGCTTTTATCCTTGTATATAAGCGTGCAAGTCTGCAATTATACTAGTACAGAAGTGCGCGAGAATGGTAAATATGCAAATCAGGCTAGTATGCTAGTATTCAATTGGTTAAGAGTGAACAAAAGTCTTTAATTTAAATTTAAATTAATCAAAGAGGGTTTTGGCTGAATGCGCGTTCTGATGACGTCACACTACGCATCCCGTCTCAAATCTGCGGTAATTTTTTGAAAAAGTCGCGAGCTCCTCTGAATATTGCGGAGTTTGCTTCATTTTGCGTTAATTTCTGCGATCGCTAGATCCTGGAGAGCCTGACTTGTGTGCTTCCAAATTTGTGGCAACGAATAGTCTGGGGAAGAACCACATATGGGTGTGATGGTCAGGTGTCGGCATACTTTTGGCTATGTAGCGTATTTATTGATTTATTTATTAGGTTGGAAATTATGTAACATTTTGCATTTATGACATTTGGGAGACGCCCTTATATAGATTTTTTTTAAAGAGAGAGAGAGAGAGAAAACAAGACTATGGTATTCTAGAAATTCTAGTTAATGCAGAATATAAGATAATAAATTACTGATAAGGATACAATTGTTGTTGCACATTGCCATACCGTTGTATATCCAAAAAAATATTAACTGAATAGCGTTAAGGTTATTCAGTTTTGGTTATAATAAATAAATATTTCAAATTGTTATCTACAGTTAACGGTTTACGTGAAGCACATGTGTACATAAAGTTGCCTTTTATACAAGATTTATTTTCTGTTCTAAATTTGTAAGAGAAGTGTGATTTTCTTTAACAACAAAAATAAAAGTTCTATAGTTTCAGGTAGGAACTAATATTTTGGATGCCACGGTTTCTTCCGGACCAGTAAACATACGCACTTCCTGCACTGCTGAAACAAGCAAACTCACTCTGCTGCAAGAGGAGGTAAGCTGTTCTTTCAACAATTAATAATTAAAACGTGTGGAAAGTAACAGACACGTCTTCGTTCGTGATATGAGGTGCGACGTTAAAGTCATCCGAACATTAAAAAAAAGATTTCTAAGAGTGATAAGATAAGAGTTTGACTCAATAAGACTACCGGCGAGCGCCGTGGCTAACTTGAGTTGGGACTTCGCGTTATTTGTTTCCCATTCGTATTCCGGCAGACATGTCTATATCGCGGGAGGACGGATTTGTCTAAATACGGGTAGGAAATTAGTTGTTCGGTTAGCTAGCTGGCTAACAGTGTGTCCACGCTTTTAGCTAATAACTCTCAGGTCGCTTCTGGCGAAATAAAGTGTTGGACACCGTCGCTGTAATGTTTCTACTATTTATTAAAATAAAAGAGCTGCCACGTGCAGAACTTGGATAGCAATAAGGTATGAATGGAGCGGTTATGATTTTAGTTAGCGCGAGTGTGAATGGCAACCTGGTGTAGGATTGACGAACCGTTCAGCCAATAGCGTTGAAGGATATCTCTTATTCCCGCCTTGGGTTGGAGGATCAACCAATCGGCTTCGGGATATGTTTGAGGCCTTCCCACATACAGGCTAGCAACTTGATTCATAAATACTGAACCTGTCCGGAGTAGTTCAGGATATTTTCTTACATTTGCCTGCTATTATTATTTTTCTTTCCTTTTTCCAGACAATTCAGGATGTTCTTGACAAGATCAGAATATGACAGGTAAGCGAATGTC
The DNA here is from genome assembly GCF_023375685.1 of Ictalurus furcatus. Lineage (NCBI taxonomy): Eukaryota > Metazoa > Chordata > Actinopteri > Siluriformes > Ictaluridae > Ictalurus > Ictalurus furcatus. The sequence continues at coordinate 19,201,150 of NC_071275.1, forward strand.
CTTGATTAAACGGTGCTGAAGCAACTTTCACTTTCAGTTCAGTCTCGTTGAGTCATTAGATGCAGTACAGTCTACCGAGGACATGATTAAGTGATGCTGTGATTATACATCAGTATACAATTATATTATACATCATTTTGAAGAATATCCAGTGTGTTATTATTCTGTTTACTGCCTTACAGAGCCCCAAAATACAACCATACTCCTATCATATTTCTATGTAAACTGGACTCAAATTCATAAAGGAAATATGCTTTGCTTTAATTTTGCTATTATTCGACTGAAATATGATTTTTTTTTAAAAGACTTATTGTCAAGACTTTGAGTTATTAGTGTTAATAAAGGTGCTGAATTTCTCAGTCGGTATAGGATCAGATTCGACACGCAGTACTGTACGAAAGTCAATAGGCAAGCTGTTGTTATAGATTTTTATTTTATGACTTCAGCGTGATCGAGTCAGTACAAAAATGTCTCCACACGTTAGTTAGCGTAAAATGAAATGTTACAGGAAAAGTTATTGTACGTCAGTAAAGAAAGCATCGTGTTAAGAGACACTTTTCAGACAAAACGATAAAACATAATGAAGGCCGCTGGGTTTTGCTGCAAAAATAAGAAGCAAGTGCGACAGTCAAAGTCTACAGAAGAGCCGTGTCTGGTTCTGCAAGACGCTCAATAAAACCTACAGCTCATTTCCTTATCAAACTGCACAAAGTGTACCTGAGACTGCTCATTTTGTAAAGGGTCGTCAAACCAAATATAGACTTGAATGTTTAATTTATTACCGTTTCATGATTTTATTTATTTTTGACAGTGTCGTCACTCTCCGGCGAGTAATCTGTACTGTACAGGATCAGGATCGTTTGTGAAACTAAACACTGGGATTACTGCCGGGTTTTTAGTTACGGTTTTTATTTTTACGGTCATTTCGTCCGCCCCTTAGAAAACAAAAATGCGCTATTCGAGTTAAATCTGTGTCTTAATGAGACTTTTCTCTCCGCAGAGGTGTGAACACTTTCTCTCCAGAAGGAAGACTTTTTCAAGTGGAGTATGCCATCGAAGCTATCAAGGTATTTCATCTGCTCAAGCATGTAACGGGTAGCAGAGTGCAAAAGTTTGGAGAAAAAAATTTAAATAACTGTTAGGTTTAACAAAAAAAAAAAAAAAAGAGTTTCTAATGCAAATCATAGACATCTGTGCATTTTATTAATCCGAGTCCATGTAACTTCCTCCATCTATTGTCTTCTGTTGTGATTATTCTTAATTGGTGTGACAGTTTAAATAGAATATTACATTAAAAAAACAAACAACCTTCCATCTGTTATTTCTTCTTGCTCGGACGCTCCTTTGATGCTTGTGAACACGTTTTGTAGCTGGGCTCGACAGCCATCGGCATTCAGACGTCGGAAGGAGTGTGTCTCGCTGTGGAGAAGAGAATCACCTCGCCCCTGATGGAGCCCAACAGCATCGAGAAGATCGTAGAGATCGACACTCACATCGGTAACATGGCCTCGCCGCACCTTCCAAACCTGCAAACAATTTGTTGTTTTGTTTGCTGTTTCTGTCCTGTATAACACAAACGCTGCTCTGTATAAAAAAAATAATTAAATCGCAAGAACAGAATATCTCTCATGAGTGAGCTGGAAGAGCGAAATCGGTGAGCTTGAATATGACCGTGCAGATCTGTTTTTGTTTATCCACAGGCTGCGCTATGAGTGGCTTGATCGCTGATGCTAAAACACTTATCGACAAAGCGAGAGTGGAAACACAGGTCAGTGCACGCCTCTGTCGCGCCTTATCGCTGACTCAAACCGATTACAAATCTGCAGGACCACACTGTAAATCTTTATTAGAATTGTTTGTTCTAAATGCGAATGTTTTTTTATTTTACGCATGCTTTTCTGTTTCTTCGCGCCGACCGCAGAATCACTGGTTCACCTACAACGAGACGATGACGGTAGAGAGCGTGACACAGGCTGTGTCGAACCTGGCTCTGCAGTTCGGAGAGGAGGATGCAGACCCCGGCGCCATGGTAAAGTAAATCCGAGACACGGAGTGTAGATCTGTGAGTCGTACTATGCAACGACGTGTGGAAAACGACCAGATATAGATAAAGCCTTCAGGTGATGTGCATCACTACGTTAATAGCGGCGTACACATATATACAAAAAACGAGCGCCAGCATCGAGTATCAGATCAGATCTGGTCTAATCTGCAAATTTGTATAGTTTAGGCATATAAAGTGCCAGCAAATGCGAAGTAAAAAACTTATTTAATTAATTATAATCTACAAAAATGTACTTTATGTATTTTAATATATTTTATCAAAAAAAAAACCCGTCCCTGAGCGCATCTCTGTTTAAGCTTCGTATTTTTCAGTTTGACGGGCGAAAACGTCATCGTTTAATTTAAATCTGTTTTATTTATTCCCCGTCCTCAGAGCCGTCCTTTTGGAGTCGCCTTGCTCTTTGGAGGTGTGGATGAAAAAGGACCCCAGCTGTAAGCATCCTCAAGAGCACTTCACACAAATTTACAACATGCGTTACTTTTTTTCTCGAAGGCTGTCAGCAGAATAAAACCTGACGTTTGTCCTCAACATTTTTTGTTTTTGTTTTGTTTTGTTTTGTTTCGCAGGTACCACATGGACCCGTCAGGGACGTTCGTGCAGTGCGATGCCAGGGCAATCGGGTCAGCATCCGAGGGTGCCCAGAGCTCTTTGCAGGAGGTCTACCACAAGGTAGGTACACGGCAAATACCCTGTGTTACTCTACACAATTCGAATGAAGCTCATGACACAAAGCGGTCGCTTTTTCCCGTAAAGGGACACAGAAAATGCAGATTTCTTTCTTTTTTTCTTTTTTTTTTTTGTTGAAAAAACAGTGTTCTACATGGGACCTTAGAAAAAAGTGTTCTACATAGGACCTTTTCAAGGTTTCCCCTCTTAGAGTGTACTCTGTAAATATTTGTACTCATCCAACTTAAATATTAAACACCTGGCAATTAAAATTAGTGTGTGGGGTTTTTTTTATTTCCTTTTTTTTTTTTTTTCCTCTTCTCATCTTTGTCCAGATCCTTGTGTAGTATGCTGCCGTCTCGCAAGTTTTGTTTCTAAATCCAACAGCAGGTTATTTTTAGGACTGGAATTTACCCCTGTCACTATGGACGTTGGGCTTAGCACCAAATTATTATTTTTAACTCGCTCCCATCCTGCCCCGCCCACTTTCCGGTTCTTCATAACTTCTCCCTGTGATCACCAGATGGACCGCTCACGTGACCCTGCAGTTTGATAAACATTCACAGCGAGTTCATGTTTACCGTTTACTTTCAGATAAATAAATAAATAAATAAAGATTCCTAACAGGATCTGTTCACAGCTGCTCGATTTGTTCTGCCTGGATATCTGGTTTGTGTTAGATAGAGCACTGACTAAAAAGAGAGAGAACAAAAAAGAGAGAGTAAATATTATATAATCAGCTGCAAGTCAGGCATACATGACTCAAAGTTAACTTTTGAAATGAATGTTTTCTGTTGTTGATTTATTGATTGATTTATTTTTGTTCCAGTCCATGACGTTAAAAGAAGCCATTAAGTCTTCCCTCACCATACTGAAGCAGGTTATGGAGGAGAAGCTGAACGCTATCAACATTGAGGTAAAAAACAAAAACAAAAACACGAGACGACACCCATTTAGAGCGTGAAGGAACGTTTACACTTCACTTGATGATCTTTTATACCGCGAATCTGATGCGTTACCGTTTCTCTAGTAGCAGCTCGTTTGATCCGCTTCGGCGCACGACGTAGTTTTCTGTGAGTGTCAGCAAATTTGTAACGGCCCCTAAGTTCAGGAGTTTACACTTGCCTGGTTTTTAGCTTATAACTTCAAGAGCGAGGAAGAGAAGAAAAAAAGAGAGAGGCTGGCGAGAGGAATGTCTTTTTATAGCTGCTATAACTTAAGCGAGGACAGGAACCGAGTCGTTGCATGGATGGATTTTCATGAACTGTAACTATAAACTGATAAAAAAAAATTTTGGCCTGCCTTTTTTTAATGTATTTCAAATTGTCATTCTTGATTTATTGCTGTGGTGTAAGAGGAGAAAAACACTTCAGCAGTATCAACAGTAATGTCGCTTCGTCACACCACCCACACTTTTCCAAGTGTTTTAATCCCTACGTCACGTTTTTATAAAGAGGTAGTGTTACCTGTCTTCCATGTGCACTAGCCACTCCTGCAGTCATTCTCTGCCAGTCCTGGGATTAGAACTCACAACCTAAGCATGAATTTGCAGCGGCAGTAGGTCAGAGGTCAGGGTTCTGCTTAAAATAAAATGAGTTAAATAAATAATGTCCATAACGGTGCAGTTTAGCCCAGGCTGAATTCATGTCTAGGAAAACCCTCGCCCAGACGATTGTTGAGTAATCCCCCCACTTGTCTTTACTCCGTAGCTGGCTACAATAGAGCCCAACAAGACGTTCCACATGTACACAAAAGAGGAACTCGAGGAGGTCATCAAGGACATCTAGAGCAGTTCTGCGCTGGCCTGACTGATGTTCTCTGATGTTCTCTGTGCAGACGGATAACAGCGAACCTAACAGCAGCCTGGCTGATTTTTTTTCAGACCGGAATCCACTCTTTATACTGTTTTTTCTTTTTTCTTTTCCTCTGTCAATTCAGGATACACAATTATTTCTACTGTTCTGTTCATGCCACAGAACATCAGTTCTTGCAATGGAGTGAAAAAAAAGAAGGGGGCGGGGGGGGGTATGTTTTTTTGTTACAAATCAATGCGCTAATAAAAAAATTGTAGTCAGGAAGAATTGAGTGTTGTGTGAATGTTGTACAAAATGTTGTATTTTATCTAAGTCTATCCCAGTCATTAACAGGAAGAAGAGGAGTCCGGTGGCGTAGCAGCCAATGAACACGTCCTGATGCAGCACAAAGTGACTTGGTTGATCTAGTTCGTAGTGCGTTAGAGTAGAACTGACATGAGGTTTAAAGCCGATTTTATCACTGTACAAGATCCCAATACACTCTTCACCGAATTCCATAACAGACGTGTTTTCTGCATGCCAGATTATACACTGAACGGTATATCTAACAATAGACCTGCGATTAAAAGAAAACGTACTACGTTCAGATTGTCATCAATCAGCGTGATCTGGACTCGTACAGAAAACGTTTGTGTTTTATGATTGACACTACCCTGTGTGTAGTTTCATGTCATCCTCATCAGTCCCTCAGGATTTCCAGATTTTGTGATCACAGAAATCAAACGGAAAAGCAATATCCGCAGGAGTTTGCGATTTTTTTCTTTCTTTCTTTCTTCTTCTTCAAAGTGACCACAGATTTTCTGCAGATTTGGGCCAAGACGCGTCGTATGAAATCATCACAACGCGCATTCAGCCAAAGCCCTCTGCGATTCACGTGTGTGGCGTATGAGTACGGCTGAAAGGTCTCATTTAGTAACAAACATCACTGCGAGAGGACGTGCAAAAAATTTTGTGCGATCGCGATTTCTCAAATTCGAATCGTTTTCCGAAAAAAAAACAGTGCAAAAGACTCCGCAAATTATATCGCTAATTTTTTTCACAAAAAAAACCCCCTCTGAAATCCTGTATGGACTGTTCTTTCTAGGAATTTCACTAAATGTTTCTTGCGCTCCCAGAACTTTGTCATCGGCCATCTTTGGTCGCAGTGGCACTAAATCGGATGGTAAACATGTCATATTATGTGTTCTCGACCTCTGTTTCCGGCTCACCACCAAGAAGTTATTAAAGATTGTACGACGTATAGCTGGCATGTCTTTTGGATGACTGGGGTTTGTTTTTTTTGTTTTTTTTTATCACTAATGTATAGAAGTTTATTCAATGTGCTGACATAAAACAAGTGGCAACGCTTGTGGACCAATCGCGCGTGATCTGCAATAACGATATGATTATTTTAGCAAGACATGGTAACCAAAAACTTTTTTAAACCACATAACCTGTGGTGTGCGGTGATAAGCAAAACATAGTTGAATATTATATTTTATGAAATATTTTTGAATCATGATCGTCTTGTGGTTTTTCTGCTTTAAATACGTCGCTGAGGAAATGACGATGCTAATGGAGACTTAGAAGAGAAAATCCTACTATTACACTGTTTTAAAACGTAAGTATATCATATTATTTGAACCTTTTTTCATGTCCGTTGTATTATGACCCTTCGATCACACAGAATTAGTGCCTGATGCCGTAGCAACCAATCAGCGCCCTCAGATACATCACCAGGGGGCGTGGCTAACCTACTTTCTGTCGCGCTATGCTCACTTTTAACTTTTCTCCGCCTTGGGCGAGCTGGGGTTTAAATCGACACCTGTGCTGTCCAATGAAATCTCGCCGACAATTTTAAGCGGCCAATCGCGTGCGTTAAGGTGCGTGAGTGGGCGGTTTGAATGGGCCAATCAAGCGCTTAGACCCCGCCTTCCTAATTCGAGCTGAACTCGCGCATCAGTAAGTGCACGAGACCGCTACGGCTCGCGACACAGCAGATATGTAACTGTTATACAGCGGCGGTGTCAACGTGAAGTGATGCTCGACGGCTTTTACAACTTTTCACAACTTTTAAACACACACTTGAAATAAATACTAGAGTTTTTAATGCTGTTTGGAGTAAATATGAGAGCTGTGTGCTGGCCTGTTGCAGTTTTATTTGTTTTAGCGGCGCTGTGTGTGGACTTTGAGCACGCATTGAGTCTCAGCCGGAGAGAAAACACGGCGCTTTTAAACCAATGGAAAACCGGTTTTAACGATTTAGTTGAGGGGAAAGTGAAAAGGAGCGAGGAGTCGGTGGGAGAGTCGTGTCGTTCCCTGCAGGACTATGAAGCCAGGCTGCAGGAGGACACACACACTGTGAGTAGGATTTGCTGTTACGCTTCTGGAGAACATGCAGTACTCTTGTTTAGAGATGGATGATATGTCAAGCGAAATATCGCGATATTTGTCCTCGCGATACGTATCCGCGATATTTGGGGGTGTAATGGAAATGGATGTATAAATGCACTGACTCCTGACAATACACCTGATACTCATAAATACTTTTTTTTTTTTAGCATATTATTTACAAGTATATAAATATGTGTAAAATACTGAGTGTTACGTGTAATAAAACTTAACTGATGGAAGGTACTGATGATCAGTCAGCCCACAACTGCTCGAAAAACTTTCTCACTTTTTTTAAATTTCCTGTTTCGTTAACTAAAATATGATTGGTGATTGACTTGTTCTGGATCACAAATGTTTTATAAAGTAAACATTTTTAATTTTTTAGTTTACGCTGTGCAAATAAAGTAAAACCCCCAAAACACCAGTCACTCATTAACTTAATCCATAACTCTGTCAGATGTGTTCCGGGTGCAAAAGAAAGACTGATTCTTTTTATTTCTCTGATTATATCTCGTTCCTCTGTCCTGTGCCAAGCAGTTTAGTGTTTGCTGAAACCCAAGTGAACGTGAGCGAAAGCCAAGTTGATCACCATGTGTGCGTGCGCTGAGGACAGGAAGCCAAACCTGGTTTCACAATCAGCCTGTTAGGTCAAGGTCCCTTTAAATACACTACATGTAAAGATAAATGGGAATCATCTCGAGTGATCAGTTGGGTTTGATTCTGGTTTTAGTGTGCTGTATCATATGTTCATTTTCACAGTAAAGATGAGGGACACTTCTACAGCTCCTCTATGTTGTGGAATAGTACAGTTTGTCTCTCTCTCTCTGTGTCTCCCTCTCTCTGTTTATCTGTTTCTGTCTGTCTCTCTCTGTGTGTTTCTCTCTGTGTCCCCCCCCCCTCTCTGTGTCTGTGTTTCTCTGTATCTGTGTCTCTGTCTGTGTGTGTCTCAGTGTATCTGTTTCTCTGTCTCTCCATCTCTCTCTGTGCCTCTCTCTTTGTGTGTGTGTGTCTCTCTCTCTTTCTGTATGTATGTCTCTCTCTGTGTCTGTCTCCCTGTCTCTCCTTGTCTCTCTCTCTCTCTCTCTCTCTCTCTCTGTATATGTGTCTCTCTCTCTGTGTGTCTGTCTGTCTCCCCCTTTCTCTCCTTGTCTCACCCTCTGTGTTTCTCTCTGAATGTGTCTGTGTCTCTGTCCGTGTCTCTCTGTATGTCTCTCTCTCTCTCTCCTTGTCTCACCCTCTCTCTCTGTATGTGTCTCTGTGTCTCTCTGTATATGTCTCTCTCTCTGTCTCTGTGTCTCTCTCTGTCTCTGTGTCTCTCTCTCTCTGTCTCTGTGTCTCTCTCTGTGTCAGTGTGTGGCGAATAGATCAATTAAAGTGACATGTAGAGATGAGCGATAGGAAAAATAATTAAACTGCAGTAAATATTTTATTAAAACGTCTGAACATTTTGACAGTAATTTGTCAGACCCACTTTCTTTTTCCACATCAGAAGAATTTGTGCTGCGTACGCCAAGCTGCCAAAAAACGGCAAAGTCGCACAGATTCCCGCTTAGCACAAACGTCGTTGATCAGCCAGGACATGTCTCCAACGTCTGTCAGATGCGGGTTTTTACAGATACAGATCTACCCGGTGTCAGGCTTCTACAGATACAGATCTACTGGAATCAGTCGTGCCGGAGTCAGATGTCTTTCCTTCTCTGGACATTTCAATCAGTGCCAAAGGAAACTCATTAGTTTCACGATCCACAGCAAAAATGAGCTCTCCAAAGAATGTGTGGAATATTGAACTTTCGATTCCTGACATTCTCAACACTTTAGGTGTGGTCTGTATGGAAGGAATTATGTTAAAACACGCACAGAAGAATGCCAGAGCGTCGAGGTGTCCTGCTGCTCTCCGGGTTTTATAATGGGACCGACAGATGGACGGACAGATGGACGGATTTGAGCAGGCTCTCGGTGCGCACACTCGTCATGTTTGAGGAATTCTTCATACACGCTCAGCAAGAAAGGTTCAGGCTGTTGTTGGGGTTTTTATTTATTTATTATTTTTTTCCATTTAGCTTTACATAAGGGCCACACATTAACATATTCAAAAAAAAAACTCGCAGCGGCTCAGCCGCTAACGACGAACTTTCAACAAGGAATTACTGTGAAATTTCACAGATCTGTGTAAAAGTCTTCAGAGGTGACGTACGTTGCATTCCACGTCACCTGAAACCACCTTTTCCCCCTAAATACTTCATATAAATGACGTGGGAGGTCTACAGTTCTACCTTTCTGTGTAAATTCTCCATGTAAATTCAGACACACCGGACTGCGGTGTTTACATGACTCACTAATACTAATCAGAATATCGCCAAATTGCGATAATGATCAGAATATTGATTTGCATGTCAACGTAATCTGAGGCGATTCTGAAAAATGGAGGACAGAAGGAAAGAGGGAATTCACAGTGTGCCTCCTTTATCACGCTGGATATGAACCGGTTTATTTGTAAATAGTTTGTAGGAGCATTTACACAAGAAATGTTGGGGGGGGGGGGTTTCCCCCCCGCCAAATAAAGTGAGTTTGGAAAAACATTTGTATCTGGAGTTTGTGTAAATTTGCAATGATCAGCTTCAGATCATTCAGTATTTATTCCAGGTTTTGATGTCGGAGATTGTTTTTTCGTTGTCTTTATTTATTTATTTATTTATTTATTTATTTAAAATTAAAATCTATGCACTGCACCTTTTTAAACGTCCATCATGAAAGTGTGTAACTATTTTTAAAGTTCTGCTCCTTCTCAAACAGTGGAATTTTATTTATTTTTAGGTTTTAACTTTACCGTGTGTGCTTTTGCAGTCGCGCACCTGTCTAAATGTTATTTTCTTTCCAGAGAGAAGCCTGTGGTTTCTGGATTCCTGCTGTTTAAATATTGTAATAAAAATTTTTTTTTTAAAAAAAACGAAGGAAGCCAAAATAACTTTATGTGCTCGTGGGATACGGGGGGGGGGGGGGGAGAGGGGGGAATGGTGTAGAATGCAGTGCTTCCAGGAACTGAGAATGTGGAAATGCAGAAGAATGATCGTTTCTAACTTTTACAGCGCGAGAGACAGGGAAATAAGGACAGTCTTACAAGAAGAAAACACTAAAATGTTTGCAGTTTGACATGGGGTTTAAAGTCAAAACTCTTGTCTGTCATCTCCTCTCATAGTGTGTGTGTGTGTGTGTGTGTGTGTGTGTGTGTGTGTGTGTGTGTGTGTGTGTGTGTGTTGGCTAGACATGAGATGATGTTACAGAGTCTCTCTGGGTTCAAAGCAGAAGAATAATTTAGCAGATATGACCTTTCACCCATGTTCCTCTCGGATGCCTGCTGAACATGAATGACTGCGTTTACATGGACAGCAGTAATCTAATTATTGACCTTACATGAGCCGTGTTTACATGAGTCACTTTTAGAATACTCCTGTCATGTTCCCGTTTTACGTGTTATAGAACATAATTGGATTAACAGCCCGCGTCATTACGTCACTGCGCCGCGCCGTCTGACGTCCCTCCAGAATTTCACTTTTCGACGTACAGTTGGTCTTCGTTATGGAATCGTATACAGTTTTGGGTGTTTTTATTTAATTTTTTACGAACGCTTTAACTGCTTGAAGCCGTGGGCTGCGTCCCAAACTGCGTACTTACCGTCTGTATAGTAGCCGAGATGCATGTATTTTTTTCCCCACTACAGGCCTATAGTAGGTAAATGTGCGGTTTGGGACACAGACGTGTTCTCTTGTTAGCCATCAAACGGTTGAGCACTGCCATGTGTGATCGTGTCCTGTCGCAAAATGCGGTGAGAACTCACACGACGTTAACAGTGTGATTAAGGTGTGTACGTGTCTGTAACACACGTCGATAATGCGACTAAAACAGGAATACTCCACACGTCTTAATTCCGTTTGTGTTTACTTCGAGTAGGACTTTAATCGGATTAAGGTCATCAATAATCGCTGTTTACATGCTAGTTTCTTAATCAGAGTATCGTCTTAATTGGGTTAATAGTGGATTATTGTTGTCCATGTAAATTTACTGAGTGTTAATAGTTTATCCTTCATACTGAGGGAGACGGACAGGAGGAGTGACGTCACGTCACAGGGTGTGTGTTTGTGGGGGGGGTGGATGGGGGGGGGGTGTGACGGTGTGTCTGTGGGGGGTGTCAGTGTGTGTGCGTGTTGGGGGGGGGGTGTGTGTGTGTTGGGGGGTGCGTGTGTGGGGGGGGTGTGGCTATGGATGTGAGTGGGAGGTGTGTTGGGGTGTGTAGCGGGGAGTGTGGGCGCGAGGTATATTGGGGTGTGTGTGGGTGGGAGAGGCGGTGGGTGGTTGTTTGGGGGTGTGGTTGTGGTGTTTGGCTGGAAGGTGTGTGGGTGTGGATGTGTGTGTGGGGGGGGGGTGCACGTTGCACCTGTGGCTGAAGAGAAGTGTCTGTTCTGTTCTGTCTCTCTCTCTCTCTGTCTCTCGCATTGTTTCTCTCTTTGTATACCTCTGTCTCACTCTCGTGCTTTTTCTGTCTCTCTCTCTCTCTCTCTCTCTCTCTCTCTCTGAGGGTTTTTATATTATGTTTGGTTCCTGCAGCCAAACATAACAGGTTATGTTATAACAAGGTGAGACGGGCGGTGTTATTCACAGCACGTAAAACAGAATGTTCTGGAAAAGTAGCTCTGGCAGTAGATTTGATGCAGGTGCTGTGAACATGCCGAGTGCACGTGCTGTCGGAGTTACAGGCCGGGTCTGGAGGAGACGGGGAGGTAAAAACCGCTCTGCATTTGCGAAACATGGAAACTTTTATTCACACTTGGAGTGAACGCAGCCTCGGCTTTCCACTGCCTTCTCCAAACATGCACTGATTTATTAATTTATTTATTTGCCTTCTATTGCAACAAGTTCATCCATTTAAATGCAAACCTGGAGTGTGTGTGTGTGTGTGTGTGTGTGTGTGTATAAAGAGAGAGTTTGAGAGGTTGTGTGCCCTTGGGGAACAATCTGGAATTGCAGAAATGCTGTGAAGGCTTTTTGCCTTCGAGACAGTCGGACTAAAGGCCATGTGGCCTGTAAAGGGCAGATGGGGTGTGTGTGTGTGTGTGTGTGTGTGTGTGTGTGGAGAGGTTTTCTGTGGTGTCCTAATTTATACTATGTGTCTTAAACCTCCATTCCATTCATTTTTACTCTCATACTCTCTCTCTCTTGTCCATCCATTTAGCCATCTCTATCTTTCCTTGTCTATTTTTCCATTGGTTGTTCAGTCTGTCCAGTCTCTCAATCTGTTTATCTATTGGTCTCTCTGTTTGTCTGTCTGTCTGTCTGTCTATTTATCGATTTATCTGTCTTGCCCTCTGTCTCTCTATCTGTCTTGCTGTCCCTCTCTCTGTTTATTGACTTCTGTCTTTCAATCTGTTTTGTTTGTTAATCACTGTCTATATTTTTGTTCGTCTATCTGTTTCTGTCTTGCCCTCTGTCTGTATACCTGCTAGATTGTTTGTCTGTCTTTCTGTCTACCTCTCCAACTCTTTATCGATCTGTTTGTCTCTCTGTCTTTCAGTCAGTTTATCCGTCTGTCTCTCCGACAGCCTGTGGATAAAATGTACGTCTTCTAACCTGTCTTTCTCTTAGTGTATCTGCCTGTCTTTCCCTCTCTCTCTGTTTGCTTTTCTATTTGTTTAGGATTCTTTCTTTCTGTCGGTCTCTCCATCTCTTTATCGACCTGTCTGTCCATCAGTCTGTTTTAAATAGACCTCTATTAATCTGTCTTTCTTTCTGTTGGTCTGTCTGTCAGTTCACCTTACCTTACAGGTCTGTTGTACCCTCTTCTGTCTATCTGCCTATCTATCTATTTGCCTGTTTTTCTGTTTCTCTTTCATCTCTTTATCTGTCTGTCTGTCCGTTACTCTGTTTAAATAAGCATCTATAGGCACCTTCCTTTCTCTCAATCCATTTATCTATTGGTCTGCCACTCTTTTCGTCAGTCTGTCTGTCTCTTTGTTCGGCTGTCTGTTTATCTGTCTGTCTTTCTCTCTCTGTTTTTCACAGTTCATGCCTGTCTGTTTCCGTCATTATCTGCTTATCTCTCTGTCTCTCATGAGTGGATGTTAATGTTTTTTTCCTCAGTGCCTCTTCTTTTCTCAGTGTGTCAGGCAGACAAAAATGTGGTACACACACACACACACACACACACACACACACACACACACACACACAAAAGACATTCCAATGGTGAACCCAGTGGTGAAAAGAAGGAGGGGGTTATGCTCTTCCTCAGTTTCTCGCGCTCACGCTCTCTGTCTCTCACACACACACACACACACACACTTGTAGGGGCTCTGCTGTATTTCAGCGTCTAGTTTTTGGGGATGAAGCACAGCACTTGATGTAAAAGTAAAGTTAACTCGTGTCTCTGTATGATTTGCGTAAAATAAATCAACAAACAAGTTTTTACTGTCGCCGGTGGCTGTTACCACGGTAACGCCACGGTTAATCCTCACCAGACACTCTGCGATGTGTTATCACAGCGTGAACGATAATTCAAAGTGTGCTGAAGTGTAACCTATCACTTGAACGCTTTTGTCCCTATGTCTCTTGCAGCGAGTCTTTAATGACGTGTCCGGCTCGGTGTCTCTGGCCTGGGTGGGAGATGGAACGGGGGTGAGTGTTTATCTACCTCTGCCAGCTCAAATCATTCACTTCTGTGATTTCTACAGCGTTCTTCTGCCTACGAAACACCGACCGCGCCTTCAGGAACACTGCCGAGTAGTTTATGTCAGAATGCAATGTATTGTTGATGTTGATGTTTTTACTATTAATCCCCTGATAATAATGACAGTACCTCAGGAGTGCAATATCCATATTTCATATACAGATTGGGTGTGGAATTAAATCATTAAAGCATATAAATCATTTAACATGCCAGAGCTTTCACTTAAATCATAACCTTCAGTTCTAAAGGATTGTTCGGGTAAATCGTGTCCCTGTTCGGCCTCGTAGTCCTCATAGCCTGGGGTTTTTGTGATGTCAGGTCTGATTTGTTATGAGGACGAGCACCTGCTCGTGAAGCGGAAGGGAAGTTGTTAGTGAAGTGGAGATTTAAGCGTGACCCGAGTGTCTGGGACACGCCGAGACGCGGTACTCGCAGTACTCTCGCAGTACTCTAACCCTTAAAGCTGTTCTTCCTTTCGAGCTGCGAGAGACCCGCTGTCCTCCTGAGCGCGTGTTTGCGTTTGGCTTCATGCTCTGAGCCTGTGGTATGCGACCCTTCCGAATCGCGAAACCCGGGGCGAATTGAATTTCAAATTCTTATCCTTACGCCGCGTTTTCCGGCACCATACTCGACACCGTATCAGAAAGACAGCGGATGTCGTTCTTTTAGTCAGCAAAAGATCCAGCTATGAAAATAAAGAATGTTTATGAAGAACCTGTGAGGGTTATTTTATTTTAGTGTGAGGAATTAAGCGATTTCCTTCTCTCTCCTTTTATTATGGGACGGATTCGAAAAGAGTTTTAGTGGATTAAATAAATACACTAGTATTTAGCAATAAGTAAAATAGCAATTTGATCGATGAAGAGTGCATGTTGGAGTTCAGCGAAATGAAAAACAAGCCTTGAGTCTTAATATTGTAAGAACGGTTTTCTAAAAGCCGATATTCTGTGATGTCTGTTTGTTCGACTAAGAAAATACATATCTCTAATAACTGCCTCAGCGCACAGCTAACGCCAGACTGCACTCTTCATCTGACCTTCTCCAGAACTGGCCCTCTCTCGCGCTCTCTCTCTCGCCTGCTCTCTCGCTCTCTCTCCCTCCCTCTCTCTCATCATCTGTCTGTTTTACTGTGTCTCTCTCTCTCTCTCTCTCCCTCCCCATCTGTCTGTTTTCCCTTTTCTCTCTCGCTCTCTCTCTCTCTCTCTCTCCTCACTCTTTCTCACACACACAAATCTGGGCTTGGAGTCACACAGCTTTGAGACTAATGACCTCATTCATACAGGTTGGCAGACTCAGGGGGGATCAAGCTGTTCTAGAAATCTAGATGGCCAAAAAGGCCAAACAATTATGTAATAATAATAATAATATTGGAATGAAATAAAAATGAATTTTTAAAATGTTTGTCACCCTAATTGGTTTTGTAAAAGTTCAAAAAAATTGTGTCAACAACAACAAAAAACAAACACTGTTGTCAAATCAAAAATCTAGTGGCAGGTTTTGTCGGATATTTTTAAATGATAAAGTACAAGAAAACAATTTAAACTGTAATAATAAAATTCACCATTGTGCTATTGTGGTGTGGTCTTGTAAGTGTAGGGTTTTATTTACGCAAACGCAAGGAGCTTGCTATTTTTCAAAATTGCAGCAGATTTTCTGAAGTTTTGGGCCAAGATGCGTCATGTGACGTCGTCTCAAACATGCGTTCACCCAAAACCCTCTTAGGTTCACATGCGTCGAACATGAGTGCAGCTAAAATGTCTCATTTACCAACAAACATCACTGTGAAAGACTGTGCAGAACTATTTCATTCGATTCAAGTAGTTCTGCAAAAAACCGAACAAAACAAAAAAAAACAACCCTGATTGGTTAAGCTTAGGATGGACTGATTGGTTAAGGTCAGGATGAGGGGTGGGGTTATTATTCATTCCTTTTCATTTAGTTTAGTTTAGTTTTCCAACAAAATCCAGCACATTATTTTGTTTTACTGTGTTTACACTTGCTGTATGTTCCTGTGTGCAGGTGTTGCTGGTCCTCACTACGTATCAGGTTCCGTTGTTCATGTTCCGCTTTAGCGATCCCAAACTCTACAGGAGGTGTGTGTGTGTGTGTGTGTGTGTGTGTGTGTGTGTGTGTGTGTGTGTGTGTGTCTAATAATCAAATGATTCAAGGATCCTTTGATTAGCATCGCTCACTAATAATAACCCTGTGTCCCAGTGAAGACCATGGGAAGTCCTTCCAGGACGTCACGTATCTCCTGAACAACACCTTCGTCATGACACACTTCGGCATTGCCATCGGCCCGGACAACTCCGGAAAGGTGAGGCTGAAACTCCTCGTGACCCCGGATGACCGTTATGTTCTCTTCGCTCATTCTCCTGTTCACCCAGTAAAAGAAAAAAGCATGTGTGGAAGTCTTATGCTGTGTTTTATCTATCTATCTATCTATCTATCTATCTATCTATTTATTTATTTATTTATTTATTTTCTCCCCAGGTGATCCTCACAGGTTATGTGTCTGAGGGACAAGGCTCGAGAATTTTACGCTCGCTGGATTTCGGAAAGAGTTTCACCCCATCCAACCTGCCCTTCCAAGTGCTGACGCAGATCACCTACAACCCGGAGAACAACAGCGTAATCGCTGTTATTAGCACAGTGGTGAGCTCGGGGGAATTGTATCGTTATTACAGTGTCATTTAAACGGTGTCATTATTTATTAGTTTTGGACTTTTTTTTTTTTTTACCCCCCCCCCTTTTATTCCCACATTATTGTTAAATGTGAATGGACACTGAGCTTCTGTGAGAGTTTTCACTCATGCTCCTTGTTCCTCCTGCAGTATGACCTGTGGCTCTCTAAGGACTTTGGGCTCCACTGGAAGAGGATTCACTATACAGTGTGTCTGGTGAAATGGTAACACACACACACACACACACACACACACACATACATATGTATAAAGTAAGACAATTCGTGTGATGTAAATCCCATTCCTACATGAGTTTGATTTTGTTCTGCTAGCTAGTGTGCAATTTAAGTGTAAATCCATTCCGTCTCAGAGCTGTTTTTAAAACGAGCTTCCTTTACGTTCTATTAGTAGTTTTCAACTACCTAAAATCTCCATATGACTGCGAGTCGTAATTACAAGTGAGCGCTCCAGAAACAGCTTAGATGACGCAGGGGGAAAGATGGTTTCAGTGGTCAGTAGTTTTACCACAGCGAGGAATGTTGGTTCGGGCTAATGTTGGATGTACACTTGGATGCAAAGACTTTACAAGGCGGCACATATAAGCGTTGCGTCAGGGACTGCATATGAAATCCACAATAATGTAGATTCCTTGACAGGTGAAGAACAAAAATATATAAATAATAAAACACACCCACCGTTAACACTGCGGAAATGGACACATATTAACCAAGCAGTGTTCAGTGTCCTGAATCTAAAAGGGTGAATTCTTTGATGCTCATTCGTGTGTGTGTGTGTGTGTGTGTGTGTGTGTGTGTGTGTGTGTTTTTTAGGGGGACTGCTGACACTCTGTTTTTCACCACAAACCCAAACGGCTCCTGTAGTGAGTCTTGTTCTCATATTGCCACGAAAAATGTCAAATGTGTCTAAATACACAGCTGCTTATTGTTTGTCCCTGTTGTTATAAAGTGTGTGTGTGTTGTACTGTAAGGTGAAAGGGGTGCGCTGGAGTTGAGGAAAACCTCAGATTTCGGCCGGAGCTTTAAGACTATCGGGAGCAGGATTTACTCGTTTGGTCTGGGCGGCCGCTTTCTCTTCGCTTCAATCATGGCTGCCACGGTACGCTCGTGTGTGTTTGTGTGTGTGTTTGTGTGTGTGTGTGTAGTTGGGCATGTCTGTCTGTGTTCTTTGTTAAACCATAATGTCCTTGTAATTACAGTAAAACGTGACAATTGGGAGAATGTGAAGACATTTAAATGGTTTTCACAATTTTTTTTGGTTGTATTTTCATTCCCTCTCTTTCTCTGTGTATCAGAGTTCGATGCGCATGATTCACGTGTCTGTGGATCAGGGTGACGTTTGGGACATGGCCCAGTTGCCGGACGTGGGACACGAACAGTTTTACTCCATACTGTCTGCCAACGACGACATGGTTTTCATGCATGTGGATGAACTTGGTGGTCAGTTTTGTGTGTGTGCGCATGTGCATTTACGCGTGGTCCTCAAGCTAGTAAGATTAAACCGTGTCATTAAAGTCCTCATTGTGTTAATCTTTCTTATTCATCTCCCATTATTCTGACAATATTACACTACCTACACTATGTATTGTATGAAGTAAGATTGAAACCTGCATTGTATCCTGACCTGGATAGTGTCTTGTCTGCACCTGAGGTTTAAATTTGATTGACGGTAACTCAAGGTTGTCGATTGCGTATCTCTCGTCCTCTCCAGACTCAGGGATGGGCACGATCTACGTGTCTGATTACCGAGGCATCGTCTTCTCCAAGTCCCTCGAGCGCCATCTTTACACGTCCACAGGCGGCGAGACTGACTTCACTGTCGTCAGCTCGCTCAGGGGCGTCTACATGACCAGCGTGCTGGCTCACGGTACACACACCCGCGCACACACACATGTGCGCACACACACACGCACACATATCTCCAGTCTGGAATGAACTTTCATCACCCCCACCTTGGACAAAAGAACATAACGTTTAATGAAAGTAGCATGCGCTTATTGGACGTTATTAATTATTACTTTTAGTTTTAATTTAAAAAATAGTCTACGTTATTTGTTTTAAACTGTTCTTATGAAATTCTCCATTTAGCTAATCTCTTAAAACGCTTTTTCTACACTCGCTTTCGGTCTTTCTTGTATCAGATGTGCTGGTTTATCTGCTGAGTGCTCTTCCAAAAAGCTCTGCGACAGGAGATTGTGTGTGTACTGGTGAGTCCTGGTGTGTGATGTAAGCTGGTGTGTGTTGGTCTGTCCAGATGGTTCTGTTCAGTCCGTGGTAACGTTCAATCAGGGAGGAAATTGGATGCCTCTGAAGAAACCTTGGAACGCAGAGTGCGACTCCACTGCAAAGGATCCGGACATGGTGAGAGTCCTTTTAAACAAACAAACACACACATGCAGACGCTGCAGATCTAGTTTAGAGGAATATATTAGTGTAGGTGGTTCACGTTCGGTCAATTTAGGCTTGCACCAAGAGCAGGAACGATGTCAGTGAAGGTCCTTGCCAGTGAAGAGTCATTTTGCATATTTTGCTTGAGCAGAGTAGTTCTAAAAGGGCTATTTAGGGAGAATATACACTGCCAGACACATATTTGTAAATTTGTTGGACTGAAGCCATGCCTCCTTCCTTAATGGTACTGTGCGTGTGTGTACTGCCAGGTACATCGATGGGAGACAGATGCACAGTGCCAGAGGAAGTTCATGATGAAACGCTGCTAATTAATGAAGGATACTAATATTAGATCTGCATTTGATTCATACAGAGACACCTGAATTCATTCCGTCACCTTCGCCGTTTAACTTGCCTTCGCAGCGACTGTGATTAGGAGTGGAAGAGTCTTAAATCATAGCGTCATGCAAACCGTGACTCTTTATAGCTATACGAGGCTAGAATTGTGCATTTATTCAGCAGTCTGTGATATTGCATGGAGGAAATGGTCAATTGTGTGGGATGTACTCTCTCTCTCTGTGTGTGTGTGTGTGTGTGTGTGTGTGTGTGTGTGTGTGTGTGTGTGTGTGTGTTGCTATAGTGCAGTCTCCATATTCACGCCTCCTACAGCACATCGATGAGGCTCACCGTGCCAATGCTGCCGCTGACCGAACCTAGCGCTGTTGGTCTCATCCTTGCTCATGGTACTCGCGCACACACACACACACACACACACACACACTTGCTGATTTCTATCTGTAAACCACCTACTGTATATTCTGAACTATGGAAAATCTTTATCCATGTTGCTTTGTTGTTCAGTTGCAATATTGTACCACACATTTTAATTTATGGCATAGAAATACACACATAGAAGAAAAGAGAAACATTATCATAATTTCGCATACTGTCCATACTAAATCGTATCTGAGATGAGGTTAGTGTGTCCCAAATCTTACGTATGTTTAAACGAGTATCCCGAAGGTACCCGGATGGTCTACGATTTCTGCTAGATTTTTCCGAGTGTGGATCCGTGGACACCGTTTCAGCTGATATTACTCGCAAACTCCTTGCATGAGGGAGGAGGAGCTTTGTGAAGGATCGCTTCGCTGAATTCAAGCACGTATTTTTAGAGAGGTGTAAATGAAATGTGGGAAAATATATCAAGGGAACGATCAATTTTATACAACCCCAATTCTGAAAAAGTTGGAACAGTAAGGAAAATGCAAAAAAACAAACAAACAAACAAAAACCCTAGAGTCATTTGAAAATTCAGTTTGCTCTGTACTATATTGAAATCACATTATTAACACATTATTTGATTTTTTTACTTTGTGAATTTGATTTATTCTTGAAAATATACACTCATTTCAAATCTGACTACTGTAGCACACTCCAAAAAAGTTGGGACAGTCGACTGTTTAGCACTGTGTAACATCGCCTTTTCTTTTAATAACACTTATTAGGCATTTGGACGCTGGGTGGAGATACCAGTTAGTTAAGTTTAGCAAGAGGAATTTTCCCCCATTCATCCATTATGCATTTCTTCAGATGCGCAACTGTACGGGGCCTTCGTTGCCTTATTTTGCGCTTCATAATGCGCCATACATTCTCAATAGGAGACGGGTCAGGACTGCAGCAGGCCACGCTAGCACCCGCACTCTCTGCTTATGCAACCATGCAATTGTAATCTGCGGAGAATGTGGTTTGGCGTTGTCCTGCTCTGGATGGCAGCATATGTTGCTCTAAAATGTGTGTGTATATATATTTCTGCATTAATGGTGTCCTCACAGATGTGCAAGTTACCCATACCATGGGCACTGACACATCCCCATACCATGACGGACGCTGGCTTTTGGACCTGACTCTGATAATAGTTGGATGGTCCTTTTCCTCTTTGGCCCGGAGAACACGACAGCTGTTTTATCCAAAAACTATTTGAAATATTGACTCGTCGGACCACAAAACACGACTCCACTGAGCTACTGTCCATCTCAGATGAGACCGAGCCCAGAGAAGTCGGCGGTGCGTCTGGACAGCATTGATGTATGGCTTCTGCTTTGCATAGTAAAGCCTTAACTTGAATCTGTGGATCCATCCATTACAGACTCATGACAGTTTTTAAGACGGTGACGTCTGAGGGATCGGAGATCACGCGCATTCAGAAGTGGTTGGGCTTGTCTTTATATGTTGGTTTTGTTTTTTTTTTTTGTTTAAATACAAGTCAAAGTACATTTACATATCACTCTTCTTTGTTTTTGTTTGAATTTTCCATTCTGTCCCAATTGTTTCCTAATTGGGGTTGTAGTATAAGTTATATAAGGAATAATGAATGAAGAAAAGCTGAAATTCAACGAGAAGTTTGTTTACGGTGACCGTGTTCTCTTCCGTTACGTGACGTGTTTGTCTTTTACTACACACATACTTTTAGTACATGGTATAAGTAGATGAATTGAGATGCAGCGCTTGAGATGGTGTAGATCTTTGCTCTAGCTCTTAAATAGACTTTGAGTGAACCTTTCCTCCTCAGGCAGCGTGGGGGACGCCGTGTCCATCATGTCTCCTGACGTTTACGTGTCTGGTGACGGCGGGTACACGTGGGCGCGAGTGCTCAAAGGACCGCACCATTATGCCATCCTGGACTCGGGAGGACTGCTGGTGGCCGTGGAACACAATCCCGTCCAGCCCATCTCGCAGATCAAGTGAGTCCTGATGCATACACCCGGTGCCAAAAAAAAAAACCAACCTAAAAAGACATATTATTTTGGAATAAACCACGAAGGACCTGTTCTTGTTCTTAAACGACGAAAAAGACAGGAATCTTAACATTGACTCTCGTTTATAAAATCTATGAATATGCAAATTGTAAACCCCACATGCCCCGCCCCTTTCTTCTGCTTCTACCCACCCATTTCATTTCATGGGCTGTATTTGCATACTGGAACATGATTGGCTCTTGTAGTTTATGACGCAGTAACATGCGTTTGCATGTTGTGTTGAACGCTGACTCAGACTTTCTTTTGAGAGGTTTTCATTTTGTCCAGTCTGTGTATTTAAAGGAATTCTCCTGAAAGTGATCTAACAGTGAAAGTACACGTTTTATTAAATTTAGAGAAGCAGAGGAGGACAGACGCAAGCTCAGTCGCATGAGGCAGAGACTCGGCAGAGTTACTAAGCGTTATTTATCTGTGGTGGTGGCGGCTGTGTTGAAGTCGCTCAGCAGTGTGTCGCAGCCGGAGACGATACGGTTTGCTCGGACTAACAGAAGCTCTTTGTTCACAGTTGACAGTTTGCAGAGCTCTGGTTCAAAGGAAGCACTGATGTTAATTCACACTGTGAGGGAAAATAAGGCAGAACACATTTAGTTGCGTCTCACTGACCAGAAAATATGAGTATTTCTGTCTGTCTGTGTGAATTCAGCACTAACTCAGCAGACGGTTTTATGGTGATCTGGTTTTCATTTTCGAATTGCTGGTGATTAATATGGCACAAACAAGTCATTCATTTTCTATTGATGATGTTGTTGTTACTTAGTTTTCTGTGCACATCCCCCCCCCACCCCCATCACCCTTTAATTTATTTGACTGAAACTGAGTTAAATGGATGAAAACGAGTCAATATTACATGATTATAAATGGACTGCATCGTAATAAACATTTTTCTTAAAACACTAAAACGCAGAGTTATTTTTTTTTTTTAAACTGTAGATTAACACGGAATTAAATATGTATCAGTTTTGAAAGTAATGTGTGTGTTCTGGCCTAGCACTTGGCTGAAAATTGAAGCTAAGAGTAAACCTTGTGCTCTTTGTGCTTTCTTTTTATTATTTAATGTGTGTGTGCGTGTCTATATATATATATATATATATATATATATATATATATATATATATTTGTTTATTTATTTAATATATATGTAATATATATTCTTTGGCCATTTTATTTTCTTGCCACTATCTCCATTTAACTTCTAAACTACATTTCTGATTTTATTTGAATTAAACTGAAATCTTACCCTGCTCTTGTTCAACTGTTTTTTTTTTGTTTGTTTGTTTGTTTGTTTTTTTTGCGGGGGGGGGGGTTTGCTTTTCCTTCCGCCTTTTTTCACTGTCAGGTTCTCCACGGACGAGGGCCAGTGTTGGCATGTATATAACTTCACAGACACGCCACTGTACTTCACGGGTTTGGCCTCGGAGCCTGGAGCTCAGTCCATGACCCTCAGCCTGTGGGGTTTCAGACAACCGGTGTTCAGCCAACACTTAGTGTCCATGACTATAGACTTCCACCAGCTGCTCTCCAGAAACTGTGAGTGTATGCGAGAGCGCGTGTGTGTGTGTGTGTGTGTTTGTGTGTGTGTGTGAGAGAGGCTTGCATTATCACTGCAGGACTGCAGAAGAACACTCCACATATGTTTGAGTACATGCATAATGCCACGTACATATGCGACTAAACTAAAAGAACTGTCTAAACTCTAAAAGAAAGTGTCTTATTGTGAATGTCACACAACCGTGCACATACAGTATTAAGTGCTCTTATAATATCGCATAATACTTATAATAATATAGTAGTGGCATTTTCCCTGAAAGGGAATTTTGAGTTGTGTGCTTTACTAAATAATTCACAAATATTTAGAGGCTGTGATTAATCTAGCGAACACACTGCTTTGGAGTCTAGTGTGTCTGTGTTTATAGTGTTTCTGAATGCTTTAAATTCCTCACTCATCCTTGACTCTCTCCTCTCTCTCTCTTTCTCTCGCTCGCTCTGTCTCCCCCTGCAGGCGGGGAGGAGGATTACGTGCAGTGGCTCGCCCATTCCGATAACACTGGCAACCCGAACGATGGTTGTGTGCTGGGATATAAAGAAACGTACTTACGGCTACGCAAAGACTCGGCATGCCGAAACGGGAGGGATTTCGTCGTCACCAAGCAGCCCACGCCGTGTCCCTGCACTCTAGACGACTTCCAGTGGTGAGAGTTGGTTTAGATTGAAGTTTAGAAACGTTTCGTATGGTTGATTTTGGGGGGGGGCATAAACATTATTTATATATATATATATATATATATATATATATATATATATATATATATATATATATATTTTTTTTTATTATTATTATTATATATTTTTTTTTTTTTTTTTTTTTTTTTTTTTACATAAACTTGCGTAAAGGCATCGTTGAAAAATCACTGGGGTCCTTGGAATTTAGAGAATGGTGCTGGTAAATAAATTGGTGGATGAAATGGGTAATAAATAAACAAATGAAACTGGTAAAAAGGAATCACTACTGAAGGAAAGGCATGAGAGAGACCGCTGAGTCTGGTCTGTATAATGCCTCTCCTCTTCCACTCCCCAACCCTGGGCTTTTTTTTTCTTTCTTCTCAATCCTGCAGTGATTTTGGCTACTACCGTCCCGTGAACAGCTCCGAGTGTGTGGAACAGCCGGAGCTGAAGGGCCACTCGCTCGAGTTCTGTCTGCATGGCCGTAAAGAGCAGCTTCAGACTAGCGGGTACTGCATAGTCTGTCATTCATTATTGTTTTATTATGTGTTTGAACATTAAATGTGCTGCGTATGAGACATGAAGCATCAGTACCTCGACAGTGACACTGTTAATGTTATGTGCTATATCCCAACGTCTTTCCGATGGCGTACTGATAATGACGAGTGGAAAACTATTACTCGTACTTCAAGGCAGATTGGGTTCATGGATTTTCATGAAATCATTCATGATTTTCAAATGTTTGAAGGGTTTCAAGTAATGCTCGAATGAGTTCATGCCATGTTTCCTCCAAAATACCAAACGGATAACCCTTTAATCCAAACCAAATAAAAACACTAAACACTTCTGTCATCTGTCCTTTTGTCTAATTTGTACTTTGATTGGACAATGTGTGCTCGTTCTATCTACTTTGAATTTCTCTTCCAAAGCCGCTTTGAGGGGGGAAAATGATGATGGAGTAAATAATCCACTCATCACGATTGTCACTGATCGGCTGTGTAAAATCTGCAGTCTGGATGAGAGAGAAATCAGCCTCAGCCTCACTTTTTTTTTTTTTTTTTTTTTTTTTCTTTTTCTTTCCCCAAACCCTTTTGCCGTTTTTCATACGGTCGTTATTTTTCCTCATGCTTTGTGCTGTGCGGTACAGTTACAGGAAGATCCCAGGAGACCGGTGTGAGGGAGGCACGCAGCCGGAGAGGAAACTGATCGACCTGAGCAAGAAGTGCGTCAGTAACCTGCTTAGTCCAGAGCTTCTGGTGAGAGATCTGTACTTTTTAATGCTAATCAGTGTTAACTGGAATCTGGACACAAGTTAGAGCCAAATGTCTAGGTGAGCTTATCCGCTGCATGTTTATCAGTCAGAGTCTCAGTCAGGAAGCTTGGCTCCTGTAGTGTCCGTCATCATCCTGGTTCTGCTCGTCTGTGCCGTGGCTGGGGTCCTACTCGTCAAGAAGTACGTGTGTGGAGGAAGGTAAGATCTGACTGAATTATATAAAGCGAGTGGAATTGAGTTGTGTTGTCAGTTATCAGTTTGATATTGACACACCTATGTGTGTGTGTGTGTGTGTGTGTGTGTGTGTGTGTGTGTACGTGTTAGGTTCCTGGTGCACCGTTATTCAGAGATGCAGAGGCATGTGGAGGCTAATGCCATTGAAGGTGTGGACGACGTGGATGCTCCAGAGGAAGACAAGACTCATTACAATGAGGACTCAGACGAGGTATCAACACCAACACTATTTTGAGCTGTATTACATTTTTAACATAACTATTCTGAAAAGGTGTTTTTGTGTTTCTGTAGGACCTTCTGGCTGGAAATTGAGGCAGGAATTTCTCAGGTAGTGTCCTAAAGCTTACTAGTGAGTAACTGGAATGCCCTCTTCGGTACCCTCTTCGTGTGTGAGATCAGTAATGTTCGATTATTTACGTGTCTTCATTCTCTGATTGGTGACAGGTAAACGTTAAACCCCGTGTGGGGATAGTGACAGCCCGGACCAGTTTACTGAAGGATGAGGAAACGAAAGTGTAGACTTTTTTCAAATTAATTGGTTCCAGCCACTGGACAGGAGGCAGTTGGAGGATTTTTGTGACGAGGGTTTTCTTTTTGGACGCCTCTTTATTTTCCTCTTTGTGTGTTTCTTCTTCGGCAGACTGCTTCACTGGTTGTAGTTTGACGTTTGTTTTCTAGCAAGTCAGATTTTTGATAAATTTTCATTCCTTTAAAACTCAAGGATTGTAATGGTTATGGTGTAGGGTTTCACTTTACTGCAAATATTAGTAATAACATGAGATCACAGAGCTTAAAGGACTAGTTCAACCTAACTTGTGATTACAACAAATACAAATTTCTAAATGTTTCCCTGTACTGAGAAAAGAACTCAAAGTTTCAGCGTAAAGGTGTAAAGATTAAATAAATATAAAGAACGTAGTTCTGGTCGCATTACGTCTTCCTGTATCCATGTGGCATGAGACTCTCAGAGCTAACTCTGATCGTATTCTAATTCTTCCTTCTCATAAAGGACTGAATAATTCCTGACTAAACTTTTATTGACGCACCAGCAACTGCCCTTAGACTTCCATTTATAAGTGAGTTTGGCATAAACAAGCTTTCTGTTACTTTCTCGGTGCAGGGGTGGGGGGATTCAGTGAAAAACCCTGAATTATTTTGTTAAATGCAAACTGTTATAGGGACAGAGACAACAAAATATAATATAAGCTTGTGAGGACCTTTAGACTTTTGATTGACACACCAGTGCCATTTTTATACATGTATTTCTTTTTATATATAAGAATTCAGCCTGAGTAATTAAAGCAGTATTGCAAAACAATAACAGTTCATTAAGCTAAAGTTCAAGGAGTGTGTTCATGTTTGTACAGGCTAGACAACAAGCTAAATGGACATGCTGTGCAACGATAGCACTTGCATTGCTTCTAGCTCTTTCCCTGTTACTTCCTTGGATGAAGGTACTTTCATACCTGCACTGTGGGTTTTTACTGATGACCCACTAAGCTCGTTTTATTGTAAAATAAGCTAAGAGTTTCTAAGCAGTTGTGCACTAGCAAAAAAAAAAAAAAAAAAAAAAAAAAAAAGCTCCTGATGGCATAAGATGAGTGTTTTTTTTTTTTTTTGTACGATTTTGTAGTAAGTAATACACTAGGCGAAATGAATGATAAGGGAGTTTGAGAACGTATGTTTTTACTACGCAAAGGTATAATACTTTTCATAGCAATAATTAATCGAATGACTATTTGTCTAATCTTAACTACGACACGGTGTGTGATGTGTAAACCCGACAGTATTGGGCAACAATGCAATGTATGTATGTCAGTAATTAGCTCGATAAAGGGCCACTTTTATTTCAGATTTTATGCCAGTCGGGAAATAAAACCCACAAGGCCAGTCGGTGTAAGACTACGATCGATTTCGGTGCACAGATTTGTCAGGAGGGCGTCTGCCCAAATAAGATGTGAATACAGTACGTTTTATGGTACTGATTTTTTAATAATGCACGTCTCAGGGGCCCCTGGTTTTCACCTTCAGCTTCAAAATGTGATGAGAAAAACCTTGAGTGAGTTTCGGTGTTTGATCGCTGGACGGATTTGTCAGTATTCGGTATTTTTAATGCTACTGGGGTAATTCAGAGAATTTACAGCATCTGTCTTTGAATGTAAGGGGAGTAAACACGACGTTGTAATTCCAGTGCTGTAAATAAGATATGTACAAATAAGCTACTGTTCGTAACTACATTTCATATGTCTGACGTCTCAATCCAAGTCTCGGAAACCCATTCAAAATGTAAAGCCTTGATTGAGAAGATTTTGTTGTCTTTATTTGTTGTTGGTTGTTGTCCCCCCTCACCCCCCCAATCAGAATAAAGAATTTAAAACACCTATACCATTGTGGGTTTTCTTTGTGTGAGCATAGAGCGCTTGGGGATATTTAACAAACCGAAGACAAATGAGAGTTTATGGTATATCCACTTGTGTGTGACTTTTGTGTGAAACAAATTACTGTGAATTAGTTATCAAATCCACCAAATAAGGAGCAATTGACAATGGGCTGTTGAATTATTAGAAAATAACGCACATCCGAGGTGGCAGTGAGGCCGTTACACCTCGGGTGTGCATTTATTGTCTAATAATTCAACGAACCGGAGTCAATTATTCCTTACTTATTTCTGGAAAATCTACATTTTCTGTCGATTTGTTTGTTGTTAAATGTGTGTGCCGTGGTGGTTATTTCAGTTAACAGCAAAGTGATCTGGAACTGTAATGCGGTCAAGACCTGACCGGAACTACTTTAGCTGCCCGTTCACTGAAAAATCGTTGCACACCTCGGAACATCTATCAGCCAATCAGAATCGAGAATTCAGTAGCTCTGTGGTATACACAACTTTAAATGCTGTTATGACTGATGTTACAGCAGCTATAAAAATTAATTTCCTCATCTGCTTCTCTTTGGCCATGTCATAGAGAAACCCGTGTTCTGAAGATATCCGACAACTTAAAATTACACCGTCAACTCTAACTCCTTGCCTAAATGTCTAACACTCTATCCATCTATATCCATCCATCCATTTTTTCCCTGCTTATCCTACAGGGTCGTAGGGAACCTGGAGCCTATCACAGGGCACATGGGGCACAATCATATACACGTTCACACACTACAGACACACTGGACACGCCAATCAGCCTACCGTGCATGTCTTTGGACTCGGGAGGAAACCGGAGTACCCGGAGGAAACCCCCGGGCACACACCGGGGGAATTGAATCCTCAACCCTGGAGGTGTGAGGCGAACATGCTAACTGCTCAACCAGCAATTACACAAGGATTTTATTTTACTCAGGTTATTTATTTACTATTTTATACTATCCCTCTTTTCACAGCTTAACACATATGAAATCTTTTACAAAATTGTATGAGTTTTCGAGACATGAGGATGTTATTTATTTGCTTTCTTTTTGGGATAAGTGTGTTTTCCATCCATGTTTACTTGATGGTCTTTATTTGTAGTTACACACTAGCTGCGTTTACATGGTCAACAATAATCCACTCTTAACCCGATTAAGACCATACTTTGATTAAGAAACTACCATGTAAACGGCAATTTTTACTTGCCTTAATCTAATTAAGGCCATACTCGAATTAAGCTCTAATTGAATTAAGACAGGTGCAGTACTCCTATTTTAGTCGCATTATGGACGTGTATTACAGACATGTAAACACCTTCATCACAATATTAACGTCGTGTGAGAGTTTTCACCGCATTTTGCGACAGGACACGATCACACACGGCAGTTCTCAACATTTTACGGCGAATAAGAGCGTTCGGCCGCGTCCCAAACCGCATAATTTCCTACTATAGGCCTGTAGTGGGGAAAAATACATGTATCTGGGCTACTATATAGATGATAAGTACGCGGTTTGAGACGCAGCCCACAGCTTCAAGCAGTTGTCTATTAGCACGTACACCATGACTAATAATTAATTGCACTTAAAGCGTTCGTAAAAAAATAAATAAAAACACCCAAAACTGTATACGGTCCCATAACGAAGACAAGCTGTATGTTAATACGTGAGATTCTGGAGGGACGTCGACGGCGTGGCGCGGTGACGTAATGACGTGTGCTGTTAATCGAACTATGTTCTAGAACATGTAAAACGGGAACATGACAGGAGTATTCTAAAAGTGACTCATGCATTCTAAAAGCGACTCATTTTCAGACTGGGCGCCATTTTGCCGCGCTGTGTTCCTGTGCGCGAGAGAGTTGTGATTGGGCTCCGCGCGCCGCCGTTGGAGCCAATCAGAGGTGACAATAGCGGGAGGACGGTGAGTGTGGGCGGTGCTGAGAGGGGATGGCACTCGGTAACAGAAGGCGATTGGTGTGCGTCCGACCAACCAAAAGATTACAATACTTATAAACAGGAATTTAAGGGGCACGATCCGTGTGCGTGTTAACCCTGACGGTGTAATTCTCACAGATGAATTGGACCGAGTTAGCCGAGAAGCTAACCGCTATAAAGAGGCTTAGCTAGCGTAGCTAACCTAACCGTCGGTGTCTTTATGTTGTTAGCAAAAATAAATAAATAGTTAGCGTCTGTTTCTCAAACCAGAAGTTAAAACATGTCCCCTTCGTGTGGATGAAAGTTATTCATCCTGGCATGTTCTTCCAAAAGCACAGAATTTATTTACTGGCCTAAGTAACGTTATAAGTCGCGTTTTAACGATAACTTCGTTATAACGTTATACTGCATTTATTAAACCAGCGGACATGGCCGTATCCCAAATGCGTAAACTTGACTTGCTAGGGCACTAAACAGAACGTAGGGCGTCGTCGCTTGGGGTGCATTTGTAGTGTGCGTGTGAAGGGAGCGAGGAGCAGTTCGGGATACGACCCGTGACTCCAACAGTGCAAACGAGCCAATTCATTCCAAGCTGTTGTACGCCGTAACCATGGAAATAAGGAGTTTATTTCTTTATTTTTTCTTTAATTATCTTGTATTTAAGGTGCAATGTGTCATTTATTAAACTTATTCATGTAGGGTAGGGCATTAATCGCAACACTAGGCTTGTAATATTGTTCATGTGGTGAAAAGTTTATTTATATCCATGTTCTGGCTCCATGTTCTGCTTGAACTAAAATGACCAGGCCAAATAGAAAAAAATGTCGCTTGAATGCAAATGATATCAATAATGATTATTATCGAATTGAATGCTCATACATTTATATTTACATTTACATTTATTCATTTAGCAGACGCTTTTATCCAAAGCGACTTCATAAGATGAGCACCTTTATATCAGAGCTCATGTAATATTGATGTCACCTAGAATATACCCTGAATTACACCCCATTCAGCACAGCTATGTATTTGGGGAAAAGGGGCGGGACCAGGTGGGGGACACACTGGACTGGGTACCAAAACATCGCAGGGGCACAATCTCACACATTCACACACTACTGACAATTTGGAAATGCCAATCAGCCTACAATGCGTCTTCGGACTGGTGGAGGAAACCCCCGAAGAACGGGGAGAACATGCGCTAACGCAGGGCAGAAGCGGGATTCGAACCCACGGCGTACTAACCACTACGCCACCGTGCCCCTCTGAGTGCCTGACTAGAATGTGGATTTTGTGCACTGCCAAAATGTACCACTAAACTAAATCCTTCTCTCTGTACTCGTACCTGTTTCCTCTGTTTGTGTTCCCGCAGTGTAGTGTTGAGCTTGGGTTCTGAATAGACTCTGAGCATGGAGCAGTTCGCCGAGTCGACGAGCGGCGGAGAGCAGATCGTGGTGCAGGCGTCCGGTGGAGCGGTGCAGCAGCAGGTACGAGATCTGCCTCTGAATGCATGGGAGTGGGTGCGGTACTACTGATGACCGGTTGCTGCAGGCCACTGTGTGTTTGTGCGTGTGTGCGTGAGAAGAGCGTGGTGTTTATAACCGTACGGCTTCGTTCTCTGTGGTCCAGAGCACAGTGACTGCAGTGCAGCTGCAGGCCGACGGCCAGGTGGATGCGGGTGCGGGCCAGCAGGTTCAGACTCTCCAGGTAGTGGTATTCTCTCTCCGTCTCGTCAGCTGTCTGCATGTCCGCGACTACATAAAAAAATTTCCCCGAAATCGCACGATTACCGACGACCGTCCGTAAAATAACCCTCATTGCTCTTCTCTTTGAAGGTTGAAGGGCAGCCTTTAATGGTGCAGGTCAGCGGGGGTCAGCTCATAACCCCTTCCGGGCAGCCCATAATGGTACAGGCCATGCCGGGAGGACAGGCGCAGACGATCATGCAGCTACCGGTGACGGGCTCGCAGGGTCTTCAGCAGGTGAGCCAGAGTGTGTGTTTATTATCACATTAATAATAATAATAATAATGTCTGGCTGTGTGTGGTATAAAGTATCAAATAAAGAATTTAAATAGTAGACACCAACTGTTAGTCCCAGCATCCCGAGTAATAGTTGATAATTGTGCTGATTTTTTTGTTTGTTTGTTTGTTTGTTTATTTGTTTGTTTTTGTCATGCGTCTCTGATAGATCCAGCTCGTGCAGCCGGGACAGATTCAGCTCTCAGGAGGTCAAACGCTGCAGGTACAAACAGCACAGGGACAAACTCAGCAGATCATCATCCAGCAGCTGCAAACTGCAGTGACCGCAGGACAGAACCAAGTCTCAACACACACACACACACACACACACATACACGCATAAATAAAAACAAAATTACAGTTTGTATGAACGCAGTAGTTTACCATAATGTACTATAAAGACTACATAACATACTGTTTAACACTAGATTAATATTGTACTATATTTATAGAATGTAATACACAAGCTCCTGTGTAAATGTAAATGTGTGTGTGTGTGTGTCAGCCTCAGCAGATCACAGTGCAGGGTCAGCAGGCTCAGACGGCGGAGGGTCAGACCATCCTGTACCTGCCGGTCAACGCCGATGGAACCATCCTCCAGCAGGGTAACACAACAAAACCACACTCTAGTGCACAACTGTGATGTTACAGAAAGTGTGTGTGAGCTCTGAGGGAGTCTTCTGATGGAGTTTGTTCTCTTCAGGCGTGATCACTATTCCGGCTGCCAGTTTAGCGGGAGGTCAGATCATCCAGGCGGGTTCAAACGCGAGCGGCACCGGGGGTCAGGGCACCGTGACTGTCGCCGTTCCCGTCACAGGAAACATGGTCAACGCTGGAGGAATGGTCATGGTGGGTCACTCACGGGCTGAGGTTTGCCCAGGTTTACTGGCATTTATCAACAGCATGCAGGACCGATATCTTTCTGACGTTATATGTCGTATAAATTTGTTCGCTTAATCACACGCGTTTCTGTCATGGTGCTTCAAGCAGGATCGTAGGCCGATAGTAAAGTTGTATTACTTGTGTATTTATCAGATGGTCCAAAGCGGCGGCTCTGTCCCGACCATGCAGCGGATCCCTCTCCCCGGAGCTGAGATGCTGGAGGAGGAGCCGCTCTACGTCAACGCCAAGCAGTACCACCGCATCCTGAAGAGACGCCAGGCCCGCGCCAAGCTGGAGGCCGAGGGCAAGATCCCCAAAAGCAGGAGGGTGAGTTAAACAAACAAAACTCGCAGATATAATGGATTTACTTTCTGCGAGAAATGTTTCTATGTTCCAGTAATGAGGTTCCAGCCTTTAAAGATGCGGTGTGTGTTTTTATTTTTGTTTTAGAGTGTGTTAAACCTGTATTAATCACATGATTTAAATAAAAACATAATACAAACGTGACTCTCAATATTGCCTGATTAATTTTTTCCGTTTCAGATTATTGTTTGTATAATTTTTTTTTTCATTCTGGATGTTAGCTCCACCTCAGCTCCGCCCCTCTTTCTTAAACATCACCCCCCCCCCCCTAAGGTGGCAGCAGTTTTGGAACACATCCTAAGAGTTAGTGATGGTCTCTGTGTGTGTGTGTGTGTGTGTGTGTGTGGGTGTGGGTGTGTTAACCTGATTTGTTCTTATTGTCCTAGAAATACCTGCACGAGTCTCGTCATCGGCACGCCATGGCACGGAAGCGTGGTGATGGCGGGCGCTTCTTTTCAGGGAAGGAGAAGGACGAGCTGGACGTGCAGGTGAGCGGGAGGCTCCAGATCAATCCCAGCACTGATTGGACTGCCTTCTCAGCCCCGCCCCCTGGGATAAATATCGCAGGCTTTTAAGCAATACATGTTCACTTTTGCCAGACAAAGAAGACTGCGCACATGCGCGTGCTTGTGTGTGTGATAATCCTGTCAGGCTTTTTCACATGCATGCATCTTTTATTATTGCTGGGAATGTGTGGCTCGATGCTGGAACTGTAGAATAATCAGAATTTCCCTAAAACGCTGCAGCAGCCGTGGAATATTTCAAGTGGGACGTTTGTTAATAAGTGCTTTTGTGTATTTGGTTGGATCTGAGCAGTGACTGGAGGATGCCGAGATACACGCCTCTTAGATAAGAAGGGCTTAATTTTTTTTGCATGATTAACTTAATAATAATAATTATTATTATAATTATGTAATAAATACATAGTAAATATGTCCAGCACTTTATCCTTATGTCACGTGTCGTGACGTAACGGAGATAAGGCAGGATGCAATCGCAGTAAAACAGGTTTATTTAAGAGAGAGACAGGCAGACAAATCCAAAACGTGATCCAAAACGTAATCCATAAACATGCAAGAGGTCAGGCGATCGGCAAACAGGCATAAAGGGGCAAGGCAGGGATCAAGGTCGCGGTCACGGAAATTCAGGGTCGAGGAACAAAACAAGAAACATGAACTATAGCGCCGGACGGGTAGCAGAGAAACCAGCGTGAACTAAACTAACTAACCTGAACATGAACATGAACATGAACCTAAACATGAACCATGAAACATGACATAAACTAAGACTATGGATATCTATCGTGAGGACTCTAAACAAAGTGACTAACTCATTCAAACTACTCTAGTATTCCGCGCCGTGTGCTGGGAGGCGTGCGGTATATATACATACATAATCAGCTTCGTAATGGCTGACGGCTGAGGGCAATTCGGACACACGTGACACAATAGCCAATGACGGAACAGGGAGGAGACAAAACAAAACATAACAAATGCACGTGTCCAAATGTCACGAATGTCAACAACGAAAAAGCAGGTGCTCGCGCACCTTGCACAGCAGCGTGCATTCACATGCTCTTCAGCCTGCTGCTTAAAGGGGAAGTCGTGACACCTTACAGTCACTGTTTCAGAGCCAAAACCCAACTCGTCCGCCTGTATGGCACTGTACTGTACGGTGTGTGTGTGTGTGTGTGTGTGTGTGTGTGTGCGATCAGTAATGTTCGATTACTTACGTGTCTTCATTCTCTGATTGGTGACAGGTAAACGTTAAACCCCGTGTGGGGATAGTGACAGCCCGGACCAGTTTACTGAAGGATGAGGAAACGAAAGTGTAGACTTTTTTTCAAATTAATTGGTTCCAGCCACTGGACAGGAGGCAGTTGGAGGATTTTTGTGACGAGGGTTTTCTTTTTGGACGCCTCTTTATTTTCCTCTTTGTGTGTTTCTTCTTCGGCAGACTGCTTCACTGGTTGTAGTTTGACAGTTTGTTTTCTAGCAAGTCAGATTTTTGAGAAATTTTCATTCCTTTAAGACTTAAGGATGGTTATGGTGTAGGGTTTCACTTTAATGCAAATATTAGTAATAACATGAGATCACAGAGCTTAAAGGACTAGTTCAACCTAACTTGTGATTACAACAAATACAAATTTCTAAATGTTTCCCTGTACTGAGAAAAGAACTCAAAGTTTCAGCGTAAAGGTGTAAAGATTAAATAAATATAAAGAACGTAGTTCTGGTCGCATTACGTCTTCCTGTATCCATGTGGCATGAGACTCTCAGAGCTAACTCTGATCGTATTCTAATTCTTCCTTCTCATAAAGGACTGAATAATTCCTGACTAAACTTTTATTGACGCACCAGCAACTGCCCTTAGACTTCCATTTATAAGTGAGTTTGGCATAAACAAGCTTTCTGTTACTTTCTCGGTGCAGGGGTGGGGGGATTCAGTGAAAAACCCTGAATTATTTTGTTAAATGCAAACTGTTATAGGGACAGAGACAACAAAATATAATATAAGCTTGTGAGGACCTTTAGACTTTTGATTGACACACCAGTGCCATTTTTATACATGTATTTCTTTTTTATATATAAGAATTCAGCCTGAGTAATTAAAGCAGTATTGCAAAACAATAACAGTTCATTAAGCTAAAGTTCAAGGAGTGTGTTCATGTTTGTACAGGCTAGACAACAAGCTAAATGGACATGCTGTGCAACGATAGCACTTGCATTGCTTCTAGCTCTTTCCCTGTTACTTCCTTGGATGGAGGTACTTTCATACCTGCACTGTGGGTTTTTACTGATGACCCACTAAGCTCGTTTTATTGTAAAATAAGCTAAGAGTTTCTAAGCAGTTGTGCACTAGCAAAAAAAAAAAAAAAAAGCTCCTGATGGCATAAGATGAGTGTTTTTTTTTTTTTTTTGTACGATTTTGTAGTAAGTAATACACTAGGCGAAATGAATGACAAGGGAGTTTGAGAACGTATGTTTTTACTACGCAAAGGTATAATACTTTTCATAGCAATTAATCGAATGACTATTTGTCTAATCTTAACTACGACACGGTGTGTGATGTGTAAACCCGACAGTATTGGGCAACAATGCAATGTATGTATGTAAGTAATTAGCTCGATAAAGGGCCACTTTTATTTCAGATTTTATGCCAGTCGGGAAATAAAACCCACAAGGCCAGTCGGTGTAAGACTACGATCGATTTGAGTGCACAGATTTGTCAGGAGGGCGTCTGCCCAAATAAGATGTGAATACAGTACTTTTTATGTACTGATTTTTTAATAATGTACGTCTCAGGGGCCCCTGGTTTTCACCTTCAGCTTCAAAATGTGATGAGAAAAACCTTGAGTGAGTTTCGGTGTTTGATCGCTGGACGGATTTGTCAGTATTCGGTATTTTTAATGCTACTGGGGTAATTCAGAGAATTTACAGCATCTGTCTTTGAATGTAAGGGGAGTAAACACGACGTTGTAATTCCAGTGCTGTAAATAAGATATGTACAGATAAGCTACTGTTCGTAACTACATTTCATATGTCTGACGTCTCAATCCAAGTCTCGGAAACCCATTCAAAATGTAAAGCCTTGATTGAGAAGATTTTGTTGTCTTTATTTTTTTGTTGGTTGTTGTCCCCCCTCACCCCCCCAATCAGAATAAAGAATTTAAAACACCTATACCATTGTGGGTTTTCTTTGTGTGAGCATAGAGCGCTTGGGGATATTTAACAAACCGAAAACAAATGAGAGTTTATGGTATATCCACTTGTGTGTGACTTTTGTGTGAAACAAATTACTGTGAATTAGTTATCAAATCCACCAAATAAGGAGCAATTGACAATGGGCTGTTGAATTATTAGAAAATAACGCACATCCGAGGTGGCAGTGAGGCCGTTACACCTCGGGTGTGCATTTATTGTATTTATTAACGATCACACACGGCAGTTCTCAACATTTTACGGCGAATAAGAGAGTTCGGCCGCGTCCCAAACCGCATACATTCCTACTATAGGCCTGTAGTGAGGAAAAATACATGTATCTGGGCTACTATATAGATGATAAGTACGCGGTTTGAGACGCAGCCCACGGCTTCAAGCAGTTGTCTATTAGCACGTACAACATGACTAATAATTAATTGCACTTAAAGCGTTCGTAAAAAAATAAATAAAAACTGTATACGGTCCCATAACGAAGACGAACTGTATGTTAATGCGTGAGATTCTGGAGGGACGTCGACGGCGTGGCGCGGTGACGTAATGACGTGTACTGTTAATCGAACTATGTTCTAGAACATGTAAAACGGGAACATGACAGGAGTATTCTAAAAGCGACTCGTTTTCAGACTGGGCGCCATTTTGCCGCGCTGTGTTCCTGTGCGCGAGAGAGTGGTGTTTGGGCTCCGCGCGCCGCCGTTGGGGCCAATCAGCGGTGATAATAGCGGGAGGACGGTGAGTGTGGGCGGCGCTGAGAGGGGATGGCACTCGGCAACAGAAGGCGATTGGTGTGCGTCCGACCAACCAAAAGACTACAATAATTATAAACAGGAATTTAAGGGGCACGATCCGTGTGCGTGTTAACCCTGACGGTGTAATTCTCACAGATGAATTGGACCGAGTTAGCCGAGAAGCTAACCGCTATAAAGAGGCTTAGCTAGCGTAGCTAACCTACCCGTCGGTGTCTTTGTGTTGTTAGCAAAAATAAATAAATAGTTAGCGTCTGTTTCTCAAACCAGAAGTTAAAACATGTCCCTTCGTGTGGATGAAAGTTATTCATCCTGGCATGTTCTTCCAAAAGCACAGAATTTATTTACTGGCCTAAGTAACGTTATAAGTCGCGTTTTAACGATAACTTCGTTATAACGTTATACTGCATTTATTAAACCAGCGGACATGGCCGTATCCCAAATGCGTAAACTTGACTTGCTAGGGCACTAAACAGAACGTAGGGCGTCGTCGCTTGGGGTGCATTTGTAGTGTGCGTGTGAAGGGAGCGAGGAGCAGTTCGGGATACGACCCGTGACTCCAACAGTGCAAATGAGCCAATTCATTCCAAGCTGTTGTACGCCGTAACCATGGAAATAAGGAGTTTATTTCTTTTCTTTTCTTTTTTTTTTTTAATTATCTTGTATTTAAGGTGCAATGTGTCATTTATTAAACTTATTCATGTAGGGTAGGGCATTAATCGCAACACTAGGCTTGTAATATTGTTCATGTGGTGAAAAGTTTATTTATATCTATGTTCTGGCTCCATGTTCTGCAAAATGTCGCTTGAATGCAAATGATATCAATAATGATGATTATCGAATCGAATGCTCATAAGATGAGCACCTCTTATATCAGAGCTCATGTAATATCGAAGAATATACCCTGAATTACACCCCATTCAGCACAGCTATGTATTTGGGGAAAAGGGGTGGGACCAGGTGGGGGACACACTGGACTGGGTACCAAAACATCGCAGGGGCACAATCTCACACATTCACATGCTACTGACAATTTGGAAATGCCAATCAGCGTACAATGCGTCTTCGGACTGGTGGAGGAAACCCCCGAAGAACGGGGAGAACATGCGCTAACGCAGGGCGGAAGCGGGATTCGAACCCACAGCGTACTAACCACTAAGCCACCGTGCCCCTCTGAGTGCCTGACTAGAATGTGGATTTTGTGCACCACCAAAATGTACCACTAAACTAAATCCTTCTCTCTGTACTCGTACCTGTTTCCAATGTTTGTGTTCCCGCAGTGTAGTGTTGAGCCTTGTTTCTGAATAGACTCTGAGCATGGAGCAGTTCGCCGAGTCGACGAGCGGCGGAGAGCAGATCGTGGTGCAGGCGTCCGGTGGAGCGGTGCAGCAGCAGGTACGAGATCTGCCTCTGAATGCATGGGAGTGGGTGCGGTACTACTGATGACCGGTTGCTGCAGGCCACTGTGTGTTTGTGCGTGTGTGCGTGAGAAGAGCGTGGTGTTTATAACCGTACGGCTTCGTTCTCTGTGGTCCAGAGCACAGTGACTGCAGTGCAGCTGCAGGCCGACGGCCAGGTGGATGCGGGTGTGGGCCAGCAGGTTCAGACTCTCCAGGTAGTGGTATTCTCTCGCCGGCTCGTCAGCTGTCTGCATGTCCGCGACTACATAAAAAAATTTCCCCGAAATCGCACGATTACGGACGACCGTCCGTAAAATAACCCTCATTGCTCTTCTCTTTGAAGGTTGAAGGGCAGCCTTTAATGGTGCAGGTCAGCGGGGGTCAGCTCATAACCCCTTCCGGGCAGCACATAATGGTACAGGCCATGCCGGGAGGACAGGCGCAGACGATCATGCAGCTACCGGTGACGGGCTCGCAGGGTCTTCAGCAGGTGAGCCAGAGTGTGTGTTTATTATCACATTAATAATAATAACAATAATGTCTGGCTGTGTGTGGTATAAAGTATCAAATAAAGAATTTAAATAGTAGACACCAACTGTTAGTCCCAGCATCCCGAGTAATAGTTGATAATCGTGCTGATTTTTTTTGTCTGTTTGTTTGTTTTTGTCATGCGTCTCTGATAGATCCAGCTCGTGCAGCCGGGACAGATTCAGCTCTCAGGAGGTCAAACGCTGCAGGTACAACAGCACAGGGACAAACTCAGCAGATCATCATCCAGCAGCTGCAAACTGCAGTGACCGCAGGACAGAACCAAGTCTCAACACACACACACACACGCATAAATAAAAACAAAATTACAGTTTGTATGAACACAGTAGTTTACCATAATGTACTATAAAGACTACATAACATACTGTTTAACACTAGATTAATATTGTACTATATTTATAGAATGCAACACACAAGCTCCTGTGTAAATGTAAATGTGTGTGTGTGTGTGTGTGTCAGCCTCAGCAGATCACAGTGCAGGGTCAGCAGGCTCAGACGGCGGAGGGTCAGACCATCCTGTACCTGCCGGTCAACGCCGATGGAACCATCCTCCAGCAGGGTAACACAACAAAACCACACTCTAGTGCACAACTGTGATGTTACAGAAAGTGTGTGTGAGCTCTGAGGGAGTCTTCTGATGGAGTTTGTTCTCTTCAGGCGTGATCACTATTCCGGCTGCCAGTTTAGCGGGAGGTCAGATCATCCAGGCGGGTTCAAACGCGAGCGGCACCGGGGGTCAGGGCACCGTGACTGTCGCCGTTCCCGTCACTGGAAACATGGTCAACGCTGGAGGAATGGTCATGGTGGGTCACTCACGGGCTGAGGTTTGCCCAGGTTTACTGGCATTTATCAACAGCATGCAGGACCGATATCTTTCTGACGTTATATGTCGTATAAATTTGTTCGCTTAATCACACGCGTTTCTGTCATGGTGCTTCAAGCAGGATCGTAGGCCGATAGTAGGCCGTAGTAGCTAGTGGATTTTTAATAAAGAAAAATCGTTAGACTCAAACAAATCGTATATAGAACGTCAAATAAAGTTAAAAGTCGTTAATCATTTGAGAGCCACAACAAGGATAACAAGCTACTTATATTTGTAGACGAAGTTGGCTGAGAGTTCGTTTGCCATTTTGGGGTTTTTTTTCGAGCTGAGGAATTGCGGTGCATTGTGGGATGTTTTTTTAGGGAGCACTGGAAGGATTTTGTGATTGCGACGGCTCCTAAAATGACCGACTCCCTGATCAGTGCCTGGGCTACTGAACTAGGGATCTGATTGAGACACGCACACGTGATTACCTGTAAATGCGCTTTCATATATAATTCGCCAATTTGTTAAATCTGTTTTTTGTTTTTTTGAAAGAAAATGGACCGTGTGTAAAATGTGGTACCGCTCGTGTATTTATCAGATGGTCCAAAGCGGCGGCTCTGTCCCGACCATGCAGCGGATCCCTCTCCCCGGAGCTGAGATGCTGGAGGAGGAGCCGCTCTACGTCAACCCCAAGCAGTACCACCGCATCCTGAAGAGACGCCAGGCCCGCGCCAAGCTGGAGGCCGAGGGCAAGATCCCCAAAAGCAGGAGGGTGAGTTAAACACGCAAAACTGATTGGACTGCCTTCTCAGCCCCGCCCCCTGGGATAAATATCGCAGGCTTTTAAGCAATATATGTTCACACTTTTGCCAGACAAAGAAGACTGCGCACATGCGCGTGCTTGTGTGTGTGATAATCCTGTCAGGCTTTTTCACATGCATGCATCTTTTATTATTGCTGAGAATGTGTGGCTCGATGCTGGAACTGTAGAATAATCAGAATTTCCCTAAAACGCTGCAGCAGCCGTGGAATATTTCAAGTGGGACGTTTGTTAATAAGTGCTTTTGTGTATTTGGTTGGATCTGAGCAGTGACTGGAGGATGCCGAGATACACGCCTCTTAGATAAGAAGGGCTTAATTTTTTTTGCATGATTAACTTAATAATAATAATTATTATTATAATTATGTAATAAATACATAGTAAATATGTCCAGCACTTTATCCTTACAGTCACTGTTTCAGAGCCAAAACCCAACTCGTCCGCCTGTATGGCACTGAACTGTACGGTGTGTGTGTGTGTGCGATCAGTAATGTTCGATTACTTACGTGTCTTCATTCTCTGATTGGTGACAGGTAAACGTTAAACCCCGTGTGGGGATAGTGACAGCCCGGACCAGTTTACTGAAGGATGAGGAAATGAAAGTGTAGACTTTTTTTCAAATTAATTGGTTCCAGCCACTGGACAGGAGGCAGTTGGAGGATTTTTGTGACGAGGGTTTTCTTTTTGGACGCCTCTTTATTTTCCTCTTTGTGTGTTTCTTCTTCGGCAGACTGCTTCACTGGTTGTAGTTCTGATTGACACACCAGTGCCATTTTTATACATGTATTTCTTTTTTATATATAAGAATTCAGCCCGAGTAATTAAAGCAGTATTGCAAAGCAATAACAGTTCATTAAGCTAAAATTTTTAAATATTTTTTGTATGATTTTGTAGTAAGTAATACACTAGGCGAAATGAATGATAAGGGAGTTTGAGAACGTATGTTTTTACTACGCAAAGGTATAATTACTTTTCATAGCAATAATTAATCGAATGACTATTTGTCTAATCTTAACTACGACACGGTGTGTGATGTGTAAACCCGACAGTATTGGGCAACAATGCAATGTATGTATGTAAGTAATTAGCTCGATAAAGGGCCACTTTTATTTCAGATTTTATGCCAGTCGGGAAATAAAACCCACAAGGCCAGTCGGTGTAAGACTACGATCGATTTGAGTGCACAGATTTGTCAGGAGGGCGTCTGCCCAAATAAGATGTGAATACAATACTTTTTATGTACTGATTTTTTAATAATGCACATCTCAGGGGCCCCTGGTTTTCACCTTCAGCTTCAAAATGTGATGAGAAAAACCTTGAGTGAGTTTCTGTGTTTGATCGCTGGATGGATTTGTCAGTATTCGGTATTTTTAATGCTACTGGGGTAATTCAGAGAATTTACAGCATCTGTCTTTGAATGTAAGGGGAGTAAACACGACGTTGTAATTCCAGTGCTGTAAATAAGATATGTACAGATAAGCTACTGTTCGTAACTACATTTCATATGTCTGACGTCTCAATCCAAGTCTCGGAAACCCATTCAAAATGTAAAGCCTTGATTGAGAAGATTTTGTTGTCTTTATTTGTTGTTGGTTGTTGTCCCCCCTCACCCCCCCAATCAGAATAAAGAATTTAAAACACCTATACCATTGTGGGTTTTCTTTGTGTGAGCATAGAGCGCTTGGGGATATTTAACAAACCGAAGACAAATGAGAGTTTATGGTATATCCACTTGTGTGTGACTTTTGTGTGAAACAAATTACTGTGAATTAGTTATCAAATCCACCAAATAAGGAGCAATTGACAATGGGCTGTTGAATTATTAGAAAATAACGCACATCCGAGGTGGCAATGAGGCCGTTACACCTCGGGCGTGCATTTATTGTCTAATAATTCAACGAACCGGAGTCAATTATTCCTTACTTATTTCTGGAAAATCTACATTTTCTGTCGATTTGTTTGTTGGTAAATGTGTGTGCCGTGGTGGTTATTTCAGTTAACTGCAAAGTGATCTGGAACTGTAATGCGGTCAAGACCTGACTGGAACTACTTTAGCTGCCCGTTCACTGAAAAATCGTTGCACACCTCGGAACATCTATCAGCCAATCAGAATCGAGAATTCAGTAGCGCTGTGGTATACACAACTTTAAATGCTGTTATGACTGATGTTACAGCAGTTATAAAAAAAAAAAAAAACTTCCTCATCTGCTTCTCTTTTGCCATGTCATAGAGAAACCCGTGTTCTGAAGATATCTGACAACTTAAAATTACACCGTCAACTCTAACTCCTTGCCTAAATGTCTAACACTCTATCCATCTATATCCATCCATCCATTTTTTCCCTGCTTATCCTACAGGGTCGTAGGGAACCTGGAGCCTATCACAGGGCACATGGGGCACAATCACATACACGTTCACACACTACAGACACTTTGGACATGCCAATCAGCCTACCATGTATGTCTTTGGACTCGGGGGGAAACCGGAGTACTGGAATAAAGTTGGTTTGACGTTGGGTGTTCGATATTCACGGAAATTAAAGGACCGTCTCTAAAGTTACATACGACATTGTTAAACACGATTCTAACTTCAGTAGCATTTGAAGGGAATGACTTACAGTCACACAACCAACGGTAAACTGTTCATCTAGGTGTCCAGTATGAGACACACCTTTTAGATTTTGGATATTTATCAAAATAAACTATTAAATCATATATAAATATTGTCATGTATTTTATAACTGCATGGGCCCATACACAAAATATAACATTATTTAAAGCTCAATAATGATAAGTCAATTTACACGTGCTGTAGATAAGGTGGCAGTTTAATAAACGATTTGAATATAGGTGTGTATAAAAATAAATATAGCTTTCATGGTCATATTTAATATTCTTATATTTGATTTATTCCACTGTATTTCAGTGGAGTCAGAATGTAATATTTACATGGAATTTTCTCCAGATTTTAAATATGGTGGTCACACAAAATATTGACACTTTGGGCCCAATTTGGACATTTTCACTTAGGGGTGTACTCACTTTTGTGAGATACTGTACATACATATATATATATATATATATATATATATATATATATATATATATATATATATATATATATATATATATAGTTAGATAGATAGTGTATGGGCCCATGCAGTAATAAAATACATGACAATATTTATATATGATTTAATAGTTTATTTTGATAAATATCAGAAATCTAAGAGGTGTGCATCATAGATGAACACTT
The DNA here is from genome assembly GCF_023375685.1 of Ictalurus furcatus. Taxonomy (NCBI): domain Eukaryota; kingdom Metazoa; phylum Chordata; class Actinopteri; order Siluriformes; family Ictaluridae; genus Ictalurus; species Ictalurus furcatus. The sequence goes on from NC_071275.1 coordinate 19,245,317, forward strand.
TACAGTTGGTTATATGACTGTAAGCCATTCCCTTCAAATACTATTGAAGTTAGAAACGTGTTTAACAATGTCATATGTAACTTTAGAGACGGTCCCTTAATTTCCTCATTTCCGGGAATATCGAACATCACACCCACTTTATTCCAGTACCCGGAGTACCCGGAGAAAACCCGCGCGCGCACACCGGGGGGAATTGAACCCTCAACCCTGGGTGTGTGTGTGTGTGTGTGTGAGGCGAACATGCTGACTGCTAAGCCAGGAATTACACAAGGATTTTTTATTTTACTCAGGTTATTTATTTATTTATTATTTTATACTATCCCTCTTTACACAGTTTAACAGACTTATGAAATCTTTTACAAAATTGTATGAGTTTTCGAGACATGAGGATGTTATTTATTTGCTTTCTATTTTGGGGATAAGTGTGTTTTTCCCTCCATGTTTACTTGATGGTCTTTATTTGTAGTTACACACTGAGCAGTTTATGTTCTACTGATATTGTATTAAAGGTGTTTGTTGGGGTTTTTTTGTCAAAAAAGAATCAAATCTCCTGCGTGTGTGTGTGTGTGTGAGAGAGAGAGAGAGAGAGAGAGAGAGAGAGGAAGAGACACACCCACACGGCGCTGTACTGAACCCCGCCCCGCCCCACTTTCTCCCCGCCCCCCATTTCCCCCGCCCCCTTTTCAGACTGGGCGCCATTTTGCCGCGCTGTGTTCCTGTGCGCGAGAGAGTTGTGATTGGGCTCCGCGCGCCGCCATTGGAGCCAATCAGCGGTGATAATAGCGGGAAGACGGTGAGTGCGCGCGGCGCTGAGAGGGGATGGGACTCGGTAACAGATGGCGATTGGTGTGCGTCCGACCAACCAAAAGACTAAAATAATTATAAACAGGAATTTAAGGGGCACGATCCGTGTGCGTGTTAACCCGGACGGTGTAATTCTCACAGATGAATTGGACCGAGTTAGCCGAGAAGCTAACCGCTATAAAGAGGCCTAGCTAGCGTAGCTAACCTAACCGTCGGTGTCTTTGTGTTGTTAGCAAAAATAAATAAATAGTTAGCGTCTGTGTCTCAAACCAGAAGTTAAAACATGTCCCCTTCGTGTGGATGAAAGTTATTCATCCTGGCATGTTCTTCGAAAAGCATACAGAATTTATTTACTGGCCTAAGTAACGTTATAAGTCGCGTTTTAACGATAACTTCGTTATAACGTTATACTGCATTTACTAAACCAGCGGACATGGCCGTATCCCAAATGCGTAAACTTATCTTGCTAGGGCACTAAACAGAACGTAGGGCGTCGTCGCTTGGGGTGCATTTGTAGTGTGCGTGCGAAGGGAGCGAGGAGCAGTTTGGGGTACGACCCGTGACTCCAACGGTGCAAACGAACCAATTCATTCCAAGCTGTTGTACGCCGTGACCATGGAAATTTAGTTTATTTAATAAATGAGTTTATTTCTTTATTTTTTCTTTAATTATCTTGTATTCAAGGTGCAATGTGTCATTTATTAAACTATTCATCGGGACACTAGGCAAAAATTTTATTTCTGTCCATGTTCTGGCTCCATGTTCTGCAAAATGTGGCTTGAATGCAAATGATATCAATAATGATGATTATCGAATCGAATGCTCATAAGATGAGCACCTTTTATATCAGAGCTCATGTAATATCGAAGAATATACCCTGAATTACACCCCATTCAGCACAGCTATGTATTTGGGGAAAAGGGGCGGGACCAGGTGGGGGACACCCTGGACTGGGTACCAAAACATCGCAGGGCATGATCTCACACATTCACACACTACTGACAATTTGGAAATGCCAATCAGCCTACAATGCGTCTTCGGACTGGTGGAGGAAAGCCCCGAAGAACGGGGCGAACATGCGCTAACGCAGGGCGGAAGTGGGATTCGAACCCACGGCGTACTAACCACTACGCCACCGTGCCCCTCTGAGTGCCTGACTAGAATGTGGATTTTGTGCACTGCCAAAATGTACCACTAAACTAAATCCTTCTCTCTGTACTCGTACCTGTTTCCTCTGTTTGTGTTCCCGCAGTGTAGTGTTGAGCCTTGTTTCTGAATAGACTCTGAGCATGGAGCAGTTCGCCGAGTCGACGAGCGGCGGAGAGCAGATCGTGGTGCAGGCGTCCGGTGGAGCGGTGCAACAGCAGGTACGAGATCTGCCTCTGAATGCATGGGAGTGGGTGCGGTACTACTGATGACCGGTTGCTGCAGGCCATTGTGCGTGTGTGCGTGAGAAGAGCGTGGTGTTTATAACCGTACGGCTTCGTTCTCTGTGGTCCAGAGCACAGTGACTGCAGTGCAGCTGCAGGCCGACGGCCAGGTGGATGCGGGTGCGGGCCAGCAGGTTCAGACGCTCCAGGTAGTGGTATTCTCTCTCCGGCTCGTCAGCTGTCTGCATGTCCGCGACTACATAAAAAAAATTTCCCCGAAATCGCACGGTTACCGACGATCGTCCGTACGTTAAATCCGTGCAGTCACGTGCGTGTGCAGCCGCGCCTCGTTCATTCATTTCATGTGTATATTTAACTGTTCGGTGCATTCATGTTACTCTGCATGATTATATCATGACATACAGCCATTATAACAATGCACAAATATCGTTCTCCAGCGCATGTGTTCGTTGTTAAGTGTACGAATGTGTGTGAGCGTGTTCGTACTCGGTGGTTGTTTTGCAGACCCCTGTATATGTTCTGCATGATGTCATCTTGATCTGGACTGTGAGAGCACAAAGAGACCCGTGGCACCAAAAAAAAGAAAAGAAAAATAACCCTCATTGCTCTTCTCTTTGAAGGTTCAAGGGCAGCCTTTAATGGTGCAGGTCAGTGGGGGTCAGCTCATCACCCCTTCCGGGCAGCCCATAATGGTACAGGCCATGCCGGGAGGACAGGCGCAGACGATCATGCAGCTACCGGTGACGGGCTCGCAGGGTCTTCAGCAGGTGAGCCAGAGTGTGTGTTTATTATCACATTAATAATAATAACAATAATGTCTGGCTGTGTGTGGTATAAAGTATCAAATAAAGAATTTAAATAGTAGACACCAACTGTTAGTCCCAGCATCCCGAGTAATAGTTGATAATTGTGCTGATTTTTTGTTTGTTTGTTTGTTTGTTTATTTGTTTGTTTTTGTCATGCGTCTCTGATAGATCCAGCTCGTGCAGCCAGGACAGATTCAGCTCTCAGGAGGTCAAACGCTGCAGGTACAAACAGCACAGGGACAAACTCAGCAGATCATCATCCAGCAGCCGCAGACTGCAGTGACCGCAGGACAGAACCAGGTCTCAACACACACATACACGCACACACACACACACACACACACACGCATAAATAAAAACAAAATTACAGTTTGTATGAACGCAGTAGTTTACCATAATGTACTATAAAGACTACATAACATACTGTTTAACACTAGATTAATATTGTACTATATTTATAGAATGCAACACACAAGCTCCTGTGTAAATGTAAATGTGTGTGTGTGTGTGTCAGCCTCAGCAGATCACAGTGCAGGGTCAGCAGGCTCAGACGGCGGAGGGTCAGACCATCCTGTACCAGCCGGTCAACGCCGATGGAACCATCCTCCAGCAGGGTAACACAATAAAACCACACTCTAGTGCACAACTGTGATGTTACAGAAAGTGTGTGTGAGCTCTGAGGGAGTCTTCTGATGGAGTTTGTTCTCTTCAGGCGTGATCACTATTCCGGCTGCCAGTTTAGCAGGAGGTCAGATCATCCAGGCGGGTTCAAACGCGAGCGGCACCGGGGGTCAGGGCACCGTGACTGTCGCCGTTCCCGTCACAGGAAACATGGTCAACGCTGGAGGAATGGTCATGGTGGGTCACTCACGGGCTGAGGTTTGCCCAGGTTTACTGGCATTTATCAACAGCATGCAGGACCGATATCTTTCTGACGTTATATGTCGTATAAATTTGTTCGCTTAATCACACGCGTTTCTGTCATGGTGCTTCAAGCAGGATCGTAGGCCGATAGTAAAGTTGTATTACTTGTGTATTTATCAGATGGTCCAAAGCGGCGGCTCTGTCCCGACCATGCAGCGGATCCCTCTCCCCGGAGCTGAGATGCTGGAGGAGGAGCCGCTCTATGTCAACGCCAAGCAGTACCACCGCATCCTGAAGAGACGCCAGGCCCGCGCCAAGCTGGAGGCCGAGGGCAAGATCCCCAAAGAGAGGAGGGTGAGTTAAACAAACAAAACTCGCAGATATAATGGATTTACTTTCTGCGAGAAATGTTTCTATGTTCCAGTAATGAGGTTCCAGCCTTTAAAGATGTGGTGTGTGTTTTTATTTTTGTTTTAGAGTGTGTTAAACCTGTATTAATCGCATGATTTAAATAAAAACATAATACAAACGTGATTCTCAATATTGCCTGATTAATTTTTTCCGTTTCAGATTATTGTTTGTATAATTTATTTTTCATTCTGGATGTTAGCTCCACCTCAGCTCCGCCCCTTTTTCTTAAACAACACCCCCCCCCCCCCCCACCCACCCCTTTAAGCTTGCAGCAGTTTTGGAACACATACTAAGAGTTAGTGATGGTCTGTGTGTGTGTGTGTGTGTGTGTGTGGGTGTGTGTGTGTGTGTGTGTGGGTGTGTTAACCTGATTTATTCTTATTGTCCTAGAAATACCTGCACGAGTCTCGTCATCGGCACGCCATGGCGCGGAAGCGTGGTGATGGCGGGCGCTTCTTTTCGGGGAAGGAGAAGGACGAGCTGGACGAGCTGGACGTGCAGGTGAGCGGGAGGCTCCAGATCAATCCCAGCACTGATTGGACTGCCTTCTCAGCCCCGCCCCCTGGGATAAATATCGCAGGCTTTTAAGCAATACATGTTCACTTTTGCCAGGCAAAGAAGACTGCGCACATGCGCGTGCTTGTGTGTGTGATAATCCTGTCAGGCTTTTTCACATGCATGCATCTTTTATTATTGCTGAGAATGTGTGGCTCGATGCTGGAACTGTAGAATAATCAGAATTTCCCTAAAACGCTGCAGCAGCCGTGGAATATTTCAAGTGGGACGTTTGTTAATAAGTGCTTTTGTGTATTTGGTTGGATCTGAGCAGTGACTGGAGGATGCCGTGATACACGCCTCTTAGATAAGAAGGGCTTAATTTTTTTTGCATGATTAACTTAATAATAATAATTATTATTATAATTATGTAATAAATACATAGTAAATATGTCCAGCACTTTATCCTTACAGTCACTGTTTCAGAGCCAAAACTCGTCCGCCTGTATGGCACTGTACTGTACGGTGTGTGTGTGTGTGTATATAATGTCTTAAAACAGCCTTGAGCACATCATTGCGAGTGCTTACATTTAAAGCTCTCTCGCTGATAGAAAGTCGAAATTACACTGGACTTGAATCTGACTTCACTTGATCTCCGTAAAGTCAGTATTATAATATTGTCCTTCCATATAATTTCTTATTATTCCAAGCTGATTCGCAGCGTCATCCAGCTTCAGGACTCGTTTGCAGGATTTTGCTTTTCGCTGTAAAGTGTTCTGTGTCGTCTGCATGCCTTGCCTGTATCTGTATCTCTGCCGCTTTCAGAGCTCTAGATCATTGCTTAATTGTTTGTCATAAGTTATATTTGCATGTTTAAAAGTGTTTATAGAAAAGAATGCACGCAGAACCGAGCTTGCGTTGTGACCTGCTGTATAAAACGAGCCGTTTTGTCATATTCGTAGTCCTGCTATTTTCTTGTACTGTTACTTTTTTTTTTTTTTTTAATTTGCAAATAAACACTTTTTTATATTTTGACGTTTCTTTTTTCTTGTTTTTAATATCCATATCCAAACGATTATTCGATATATATTTTTTTCTAACTTCACTATAATGTAAAATATTGAGAATGTTTCGAGATTTTGTGACCTTTTAATGACGTTTAAAGTGATATTAATGGAGTGATGCAGACGCACATGCGAAGCATAAATGCATTATTATTTATTATTTATTTATTCAGGTTAGTGTGTGAGTGTAATAAAACAGGTGTAATGTCACAGTGTAATTGATTGTAATTGCCTTCATCGCACCTCCTCTTCCTCTCTCTGTTCGGCAGGTGGAGTCAGAGCAGGCCCCGGTCGGAGAGGAAGCTGTGACTCAAATGATCAGCGTTTCATAACCCTCCGTAACGCTTCGTACGGTGTTAACTGCAGCATAAAGCTGAAAGATCCGGTGCCGGTGCTTTGTACAGCTTTCTACACTGGCTCTGTTCGAGTCTGGTGCTTAATGAGCGAGAACGCAGAGCTAGGATCCGTTTTTCGCCTTTCACCTTGTATATAATGCTACTGTAAAGGCGCGGAGAACAGATCCCAGATCGGTGCCCTGCACAACTGACAATTTCTGTATGAAAGCTTGGAGAGACTCGAAGAGACGGATCCTGTGCGTTTCTTATCTCGCGAGGTCGCTCCTGTGTGCTGTGTTTTTCTATGGGGGATCTGATTGGCTTCTAAGCACGAGTTTTAATATTTCGACCGTGAACGTTGTAGCGAGACCAACGTTTTTCGGATCAGAGAAGTTATTTAAACTCATCTGGCATGTTTTATCGAGTTGTGTTTCCTCGTACAAATTGTGAAAAGTTGAAATGTTCTGACTATGCACTTCCACACTGAACGTTCTCCAGAACGTACCAAATACTTCAAGGTCTCCAAGGCCACGTCTCACGTGAACTTTACAGCACGAATATCCATTTGATGAATAAAAAGCTGGTGTGTTTCAGAAATGCAAGCATTGTGAATGTATGGATGTGTTTAGCAGTAGTGGGTGAGGTTTTTTCTCTCTCTTTTTTTTTTTTTTATAAATCAGATCGTTTGTACACAGTAAACTCCGGAACTATTGGCACCGTGCAGGAGAAGTTGTTTTGCAAGAATTAATTTGACCATCGACTTTTGTTTTGCTTTTTAAAGAAATAGAACAAAAATCTCGCCACTTTCAAAGAGAAGTTTCTTCATGGGTGTGGCTATGTCTAATTTCGAATCGGACTTCTGTTTCTTTGCCAGGCAACTACACAACATCCCAGAGGAACTGTGATTAAATATAGATGCCTGATAGTCATTTCCAAATGCCACGCTTGTAGACCATACCTTTGACACAGAGAGAGAGAGAGAGAGAGAGAGAGAGATGGGCTGAATCAGAGCACATTCTCCATACCACTGACTGAACAGCCGGTTTTGAAAAAAAAAAAAGAAGGTGGGTTTTTATTGATTAGGGTTTTATACGACAAAAATTGTTACAAGTGTCTACAATCTCTTGCACCGACTACCCTCTTCCCACCACTAGAGGGTGCTGTTCAGAAGAGCCGGACGTGTTGTGTACGATCACGATCTTACTGTTCAGCGGTCTGGAGAACACCGCGTCCCTAAAATGAGCCTTGGTATTGATATTCCTTTTTGTTCTGGTGTTCAAGCCTCGCTCGTTGTCAGAGTGTCAAAACTGGCCTCAGATCAGCAGAAAAATGGAGGCATCCACCAACAACCACCCACTGGACCAGCTCTTCCAGCTCAATAGCCACACATTAGCATGAAAATGGTGTGCTACAAATAATCAGGCCTGGAAGCGTGCAGAATAATTTGAATACTAATATTTTCTTTTTCAAACAAAAGGTGCTTCATGTATTCAGTTCAATAGCTGGGATAAAATGCAGCACGTCGCCCAATTTGAATTTAAGACAAGAGAGACGGATTGATAAGCCTTGGCTGTCTTTTTATAACATCATATAGATTTAAGGTAAAAAACTACAACAACAACAACAACAAAGGATTAAAAATGGCGGCCTGAGTTTATATTGCGTTACAAAAATACCTGTGTTTGTTACACAATTGTAATGTAACCTGAGGTGGTAAAAGTACGTCGGAGATCATACAGATGAAATTACCTTAAAGACCTGCAATCATACGCATAAACTGACTAAGTGAAAAATCATGTAGGTTTTAGACATCTTTCGACAGATTGACTAAGTGCTGGGCGATATATCGATATAATATCGATATCGTGATAGATCATTACACGATACAATTTTCTGATATATCGTCGGTATGGTGATATATATATATATTAATCATTAGAAATTAAATAGTACTGAATGGATGCAGTTGATTTGATGTGATTTTTAAAAAAAACGTAGTCTTTGTAGGCGTTAAACTCAGTTTAACGTTGTTGTTTTTTTGTTTATTTTACTGCTGTTTTGCAGGCAGTTTGTTAGCTAAATTATTAATCGTGATACGCATCGTGTATCGTAGAAATGCCCTCGAGTATCGTGATTATGATATTTTTGTCATATCGCCCCGCCCAAGATTGACTCTTTTTACCACCATGTGAGCTGAACTGCAGGGAGATATCCTAGGCAGGATCGGAAAGTAAATAAAAACGTTTACATGAAATATAATTACGGTTTCTTAAACCTGAGGTGTTTTCATCCCTCAGTTTGTTTCATCACATTTTATTGGCTACCAGCAACTATGATGAGAAACAGGATTAACCAATAGGAATCCAGCGGTTTTTTTTTGTTTTTTTTTCCAATAAATACATTTTTATACGTTAAGATGTAATTTCCATCATATTACTAGCATGTTTGTGAAAAAAACAAAACAAATTTCACCGTTATAAATTCCCGGTGCCTGTTAACGTTATTTATACAGTATGATAAGATTAGTTGATGGTAAACAGTGCTTTTACTGCTGTCTAGCGTAATGTGTAATTACACAGGTATTAAAGACTAAAGATTAAAGTGGGACGAAAATAACTTGTGTTTAAAGTTTTCATGGTGTTCAAATGGTCTCACCACCACCATAATGCACAATGTCGTTCTTCATCACTAATAACGCTAGCACGTTTAGACACCGGTCTACTGCAGAGCATTGTGGGATTGGATGACGGTTTTAGACGTGACTTACAAAATGGCAAATCTCCTTAAATGGTGCGGTATACCGTATAGTCGATAGGTACAGGATGATCATGACATTTTCTTGTCCTGATCCTGATTGGACATTTTTTTCCCTAACAAAACTATGACACCAGTCCTATCTGGTCATTCCTTGTAAAAAGAAGAAGAAGAAGAAGAAGAATCCAAGAGAATCCATAGAGTCCTGTCACTACCACTCTACATCTGGTGATCATGTCTCTGCTCTGAAAGCTCCTTTTACGATACAGATGGTCCAGGAGTGAGTTTTTCATTCGCTCGTCAGTCGCATGCTAATGCTCATGCAGGACTTGGAGACGCTGCGGTAGACAGGGAGGATGAAAATGTCCAATAGGCTTCTCCATAACCTCTCCAGCCAGCTGGTGTTCATGAAGATTACCTTTACGCACGGAGTGAGAAGCCTGAAGGACAAGAGAGGAAAGCTCAAGTCATTACAAGATCGCAGCATCTCTATCCAAACTCTATGAACGCAACCGTCCGTTTAAAGGGAAGCGTATAATTTGCACCAATCTCGTCCCGCTTTGACGTTTTACCCCACTCGTCAGTGTGAACGATGAAGTGACGTGAAGATGCCACGGGTTCAGTTCCCCTCGACAAAGCTGTAAATGATTTGAAAACCAGGATGTTGATATTAAATGAAACATACCAGATGTGAAGGCAGGTGAGGAACGCGAAGAGAACTCCAGCGATGATGGAGAACGGGATGGCGAGCACCGCGGTGACGATGCGATAGAACCAAACCCGGGACACCTCGAACAGCGCGTTGCTCCAGAACCACACCCGGTCTCCGGTGCGCACTGAGAGCGGCTCGGCTATCACGTCCTCGAAACTCACCTGAACACACACACACACACACAGACACGCACGGCATACACATCAGACCTGATATTTTAACATTGGTTGACCTTTCAGAGACATAGCTGTGTAATCATGTGCTATAAACAGAGAATAAAACACCATGTCATTCCGTTATAGGAAAATAATCAACAGGGTGGTTTGATGAAGTGGAGTTACTGCTACCATCCTGAAGTTTATTATTTACCTATAACAGCATGTCCCGAAGTGTTTCAATCCTCTTCCACTAAAGCAATTTGCCAAAGAATTTTGCTTAGACATTTTTATTTTATTAATTAAACAACACGTCAATCTTTTGGGGTTTTTTTTCCCATCCATTTGTAGTTATGTTTAACGTTGTGGAACGACCACAAAACGACTTACTTCCTGTTCTCACTTATGTTATAGCAGCTATAAACAGTCACTCCTTCACTGGCCGCTTTTTATTTCCTTCTCTCTTGAAGTTAATAAGTCACAAATTGAGCATTTTGTCGTGTTGTTACTTCATCATGTCGCACTGATGTTTATTAATCAAACAAAATCATGTCAGTAGCGGCCATCTTGTAACCACAAACACTGCGAAGTTTGACGCTAAATGATGATCACACGTTGAACTTTTCAACTGGATTAGTACCTTCATTGAGCCAAGTATCATATTTGGGTCATTTCGGATCATTTTGTGTTACCTCTCTCGATCAGAGTGTAGTGTTAGTCTCATGTGATGCAGACAAACATCAACCTGCACGAACAAACCTGCACTGAAACTCCTTCAGCTGATTACTGGAATATTAGCATATGAACAACATACGCTGTGAGCGCTAATCAGGGGGGTTTGGAGAATACTTCAATGGCTAATGATGTGGAGCATGTTTCAACAGAGTGAACTTGAGACAAAACAGCGCAGGTTGATAAAAATGTATAATGTATGTGTCTGATTTACTTTCCATTACTCATATATATATATATATATATATTACACGTATTAAATTTGTTTAGTGATTTAATAGTGTTTGATTGAGCGCGTTAATATAACAATAATCAACACCTTGTGACCAATCAGAATCATCAGAGCTGTGGTATAAATGGCTTTAGTGATGTAACGTGAAGATATAACCTGTATGGATTTAGCCAGAGAACTCATGAATGCACTTACATATATATATATATATATATATATATATATATGTTTTACACAACTTTGTCATTTATTTAAAGAACATTCATGGTTTAAAGTGTTGTTAAAGCCATGGTTTATTTGTAGAAGCCGGGATTTCCCATTCACACAATATAAGATGAGTCTTCATCAGTGCGCTGCTATAATTGTGCTCATGATCCGAACACTTGTGCTGCTTTTATCCTCCATCTGTCTCAGAGCAGCAGCTGTTCGCTTTCACTTCAAGACTAACGAGCGAAGAGGAAACGCAGACCTCTGGAGAGAAACATGTTTGTTTGGTGCAGTGGACCACAGAAGGGCAGGACTACTTCTCAACGTTAGCGCTATAGTGCACTGTATTGCGTGCTCAAAATGTACTTCCGAGCACAGTTTGTTCTGGAGTTACAGTGCAAATTGTGGTTCATGTCGACTCTGTAGCATTTCGTGGAGATGTTTTGCTCCGCTTCTGCAGGAGTTATTGATGCAGCGGTGGTCCAGAGCAAAATAATCACAATATAAGATGAAGTCAGGGCAAAATAAGCCAGATAATTTTACTACGTCTTCGAATTTGGTTATTGGCGATGGATAATTGCTAAAATTGGTGCGGCATTGCTTTTTTTTTGGCACGCGATGAAGAAAATTGCATGCTGAAAAGTATCCCAATCTACATGATGTCACCCTATGGAGCTAAGAATTTCCACATCATGTCAAGAACCTGAGGATTTCTTAGTACATGGAGTTCCTCTCAAATATTTGGTCCATTTCCAAGACTAAGCACATTTGGATTTGGATTAAATCACACTGTCAGTATGAGTACTGTGTCTCATCTGGGACGTACCTCATCACTAACTGTGATCCAGTAATTCGTTCAATTACCTTCAGGCATTCGTTCATCTGTCGTGGATCTCTTTCATTGATCAAAGGCCTTGTGTCACTCTGTGTCGAAACCATATCCTCCTCTTCCTCCTCCTCTTCTTCTTCTTCCTCCATGACCGTCTCCAGCTGCGTCTTCCATGGCTGCTGTCCCTCGCTGTCCTCGCTGTCCTCGCTGTCCCCGTAGTCCCCGAGGTCGATCTCTGTATCTACAGGGATCGTACTCCGCATCATGGTGTCGGTCATGAATACAAAAAAACTCCTTAACTCAGTAAAACTCTGAACGGCGTGTTAGCTGTGTCGCTGCAGTGCCGGGGTCGAGGGACGGATATATTAGGAAAGTGACCGTGCTCATACAAGAATTCCCCGTGGGAAGATCTGTACCCCCTGCTAGATGAGCTATAAATACCGCACGATGGGCCGTCACTTTTTAAACGCTCCTCTTGTAAGTAACCAGAGAAGCACATGGAGGGTCAGACCCACCTTCCTCTCAATGAAAGCAAATTATTTTTTGCATGACTGGATGGATAGACATAAGCTTAAAGGGGCAGTCTGCGATGTTTATAGCCAACTGCTGCCCTCTGACAAAACACTCATCTTTCCCCGAAATGACCCCGCCTCCTCTGTTAATACACTATATACCACATGAGCAGCTGTTTAAGGAAAAGAGGGGCAGGGCTTAGCTCTTCTCTTCTGTTTGAGCATGGGCGGGGCTAATTTCTGGGCTGGAAAAATGTAAACAAGCCTGAAATGGAGAAACTGAAGTGCGTGGAAATACTTCAAATGGCTAATTTTAGGTTTCATTTTAAACTGAATTAGATTGGGAAACATTTGAATGTTTATAAGCTGCATCTTTACAAGAAACTGGACATTTTTAATGGGAGGATTTTATACACTTTATAAAGTGTTTTGTGAATCTGTAGGAGTTGGGAAAAAAAAGTCAAATAAATAAATATATAAACATCCTTAAATGTTTAGCTGTGGCTGTGGAAGGATTACGGTGTAGTCGTGTAGCGGGTTTGAGACGTGACCGTGCTTTACGGAGACAGGGTTTTCATCACTGCAAAGATTTAGTAAAAGTCTCTCTACTGACTCTGACTCTGAGTTAACGTGTGACTTGACTCGCTGAAACTTCTCGATAGAGGCTCAACAGCACCACCTTTGGCTTCTGCTGAGCTTCAGAAGAGCTGTTTGCAGTTAGAGCTGGGCATTACAGCTCATTTTAACACTGTTATTTATAAGCTACCCATTTAAACAGGGTCCCTCCATTTTCACAGGCTCAAAAGTAATTGGACAATTGACTAATAAGCCAATTTCCTGGCCAGGTTTGGCCTGTTTCCTCATGACTTCATGACAAGTTAAGTCATGGAAATTAAGGTCTGGAAGACCACTGAAGACAACTGAAGTGGACGAATGCAGAGTTCTTTCCTTGTTGAAGAAAAGCCCCTTCACAAAATCTAGCCGAGTCGAGAACGCTCAGGAGGACGTAGGCGTGTCATTGTCAAAGTCTACAATCAAGAGACGCCTTTATGAATGTAAATAAAGACGTTTATTTGAATAAAGTTTACCTCAAGATACAAACCACTGGTAACACTCAAGAACAGAAAGGGGTCAGATTAGACCCCTAAAAAACCATCTCAAGAGAGGAAACTCAGCGTTTGGTGATATCCATGGGTTCCAGATTTCAGGATTTGCATCCAAGTATTAAAAATAATCCTCATATTTATGATTATAAATATTGTAATAATTGTCCAATTACTTTTGAGCCTGTGAAAATGGATGGACCCTGGCTATAATTCCTAAACTGTCGATGCGATATGTTTTGTTAAACCCCTTGAATTAAAGCTGAAATTCTACACTTCGGTCACATCTCGATCGCTTCATTTCAAATCCAGCGTGGTGGTGTACAGAGGGAAAATTCTGAAAAAATCGCTCACCGTCCAAATACTTACGGACCCGACTGTAGATTCAAATGTCTAACGATTCATTATTAGAGCTGCAAAGTGCCTTCAGCACGAACCCAGCTTGCGTTGATACTGCGACTCTGTACGCCGCTGGAATCCATTACGCAGACAGCGAGGTGATGAATGGGTTTGAGATTGTTGGTGACCTGTCAGTGTTTCATAATGGCAGTTAAAAAAGTCGCCTCAGAGTCGCCGTCCTGAACATTACGCACTGTACACACAAAGACTAGCATCTTTACGTTTTATTATTCTCACGCATTTATAAAAAAAAAAACAACGTGAAGTTTATGTTCTACAAAGTTATTTACAGTGATGATCGACATTGTGGGTAGACATGATGAATAAAAATGATCCGGAGAGTGTTTTATTCCTCTTATACTACAGCAGTTTCCCATGATTGAAGTTTTTTTTTTTTACTTTGTAGTTACAAAATCGCATCCTATCATGTTCCTGAGAAACCACAAAGCATAAATTCTCCTGTCCTGAAGATGTCGGAAATCTTAAACCTCTGACTGTTACACTGACACTGGAGACTCCTTCCATAAATGTTAATTAAACACATTTCTCCTTACGGAAACCTTTAACGATTACGATGCGATGCATTGTACGCATTTAAAAATATATATATATTAGAACGAGCGCGTTCATATAAACCCGTGACTTGTGGCTGCGCTACTGTCTGAGCTGCTGTTATAGAAAATGAATCAACACCATTTGACCAATCAGAATCCAGCGCTCACAGAAGAAAGGAGATGATTACATTTCTTTAGTTATGAGATGTTGACTGTACGTGCAGTCACTCAGGAAGTGTGTTTAAGCCGCTTTGTTTAACACGAGCACGTCGTCTCGTTCATCTAACGCGTGAATTGTTTGCTCGACAGAACGCGTTAGTCATAACGACGTGCTCGTGTGCGCGATCGGCACTAATGAAGTCAGCCATGACGTCTTTCAGAGAAACACTGCGCCGTTTCAATCCGCTACAGAAACGCGTGGCGTTGCGTCATGCGGCGACGGGATGATGTGGAATGAAAAGAAGAAGAAGAAGAAAAAACCCTCTTTGAGCTCTTAGGGAGATTTGTTCTGTTCACACATCATACTTAAGTGTGTATTTATAGCCACACAACCAGTTTAACTGAAGTGAGATTAAAATACAGAAATATTGTGGGGGGTTTTTGTGTGTGTGTGTCTTTCTCTCTTAAACACTTTGTGAGTCCTGAGTTCTGATTCGTTGAATCAAACGAATTATTACATGAAAAATCTTCTGATTTGTATTTCATGAATAGGTATTGAAATTAAACAAATTAAGTCACAGGCTGTGTTTGTGTTTAAACTGATATATGCAGTGTACAGCGTGTGTGTGTGTGTGTGTGTGTGTGTGTGTGAAAATAAAGAGCAAGAAGAGTAGAGATGGAAAGAGAAAAGAACCAAATGAATCTTGGTTCTCTTGCTCTTCTTGTTCTTTATTTTCACACACACACACACACACACACACACACACACACACACAATGCTTATTGCTTCTGGGCTTCATTTACTTACTGTGGTATATGAAGGCACTAATGGACTCGACGTCTCTGTGGCAGATGGCTGTGTGTGTGTGTGTGTGTGTGTGTGTGTGTGTGTGTGTGTGTGTGTGTGTGTGTGTGTGTGTGTGTGTGTGTGTGTGTGTGTGTGTGACAGTACATGGCTGATGAACATGTCATGTATAACTTTTTGCATTAAAAAGGAAAAGAAACCTAACGAATAGATGAACATGTCATGTATAACTTTTTGCATTAAAAAGGAAAAGAAACCTAACGAATAAAAACAGAAGCAGTATTCACAGAAAGTAGACCACCGATTTATTTTAATTTTAAAAAGGAGTTCATGTCTCCTGAGTGGATTATAAACAGAAGTGTATCTTTCTCTTTGTTGTTGTTGTTGGGTTTTTTTTGTTTAAGCTCTCATCTCAATCACGGTTATTTCGCAGGCTGAAAATTCTCCACAAGGGGGCGCTCTTACTGCCGTAGCTTTTGCGTACGTCGCCGTTTTAAACTGCGTGAACTGTCGTGAAGCTGCAGCGGAGGGATCTGACGACCGCACGTATAATTCGACGACGCGTAAATCTCGCACCCCGATGCAGGTTACGTTTATTTCTTACATTATCGAAACGTTCACTCGGTCGGAGCCCCTTAACGATTAAAGCATTGGCCGACACGATGTCTACCGGATGTCGCTCTTCGGCTAAAGTTATCCCGCGTCGAAATCTACGTTCCTCCAGGATTTGGCGATCGCAAAAGAAACGAACGCAAAAACAAGCAAACTCCGCTATATATATATATATATATATGACCCGCGACGCGTCATGTGACGTCATCGCAATGCGCATTCAGCCAAAGCTCTCTTCGATTCACGTGCGTCGAACATGAGTACGAAAAAAGTACTGTATTAGTAATTTTGTTTAATACCATCCCTGTTTTGTCATACACACACACACACACACACACACACACACAGCATTGTGGGGGACAGAAAATCTTTTCCCAATGCATTATACACTCTAATCTGACAATTTGTTAGATCTCTATGTTTTCATGCTGCATGTCTGTTGGGTGTTATGTAGAAGTGTGTCATCATGACCCAGACAGGTAGCTCTGTGTGTGTGTGTGTGTGTGTGTGTGTGTGTGTGTGTTTGTGTGTTTCATGTTTCCGCAGCTGTAGCATGTAGTCCTGCTGCTTCTACAGCTGTTCCAGTGCTGATTTTCTCTTATATAACCGTACACATCAGCATCAGGGTCACTACTCCTCATAAATCCTCCACTCTGGATGGACAGATGGAGGAAATGGATGGTGCGCTGCTTTGAAAGAGAGAGGCAGCTTGGTACAGTAAGCCTGTCATAATGTTGTTTTAGGAGGTTGGTAAGTTTTATATGTTATATATCGTGCGAAGCATATGTTATCATCGTATGATTCGAAACTACGAAGCATTTTTCTATCCATGCCTGAACACTTCTGAGGAGAAAAGCTGTCCTTTCTTTTCTAGGGAAGGAACATCCATCCATCCGTCCATCCATCCATTTTCTGTACCGCTTATCCTTCAGGGTCGCGGGGAACCTGGAGCATATCGTATAAACGTATTTGTTTACTCAAGCCTACCCTGACTAGACTTTCTATTACGCTAAGCACAGTCCTAATAATCTCTCATCTCCCTCTCTCCTTCTGTCGAGCCACACACGATTTTATGGAGATACTAGAGATCCTGATCCTCTCTGCTCTCCGGACCTGCCTGATCCGTTTCGGATGTCCTACCTCTGGATGGAGCTCTCATCTACTCCAAGTCCAGATTGCTGGTACTACGGTTGCTTCTAAGGCCAAAACAGACTTCATATAAATCCATAGTGAACTTTTTCACACTATCCGGTGTTACCCAGATGAGGACGGGTTCCCTTCTGAGTCTGGTTCCTCTCAAGGTTTCTTCCTCTTAACATCTTATAGGGAGTTTTTCCTCACCACCGTCACCACCGGCTTACTCAATTGGGATAATTTCACACATTTAAAATCTCTATCCTGTGTTTATATGTTTCTGTAAAGCTGCTTTAAGACAATGTCTATTGTAAAAAGCGCTAAACAAATAAAATCGAATTGAATTGAATTGAATATCCCAGGAGGCATTGGGCACAAGGCGGGGTACACCCTGGACGGGGTGCCAATCCATCGCAGGGCACAATCACACACCCGTTCATACACTACGGACACTTTGGAAATGCCAATCAGCTTACCGTGCATGTCTTTGGACTGGCGGAGGAAACTGGAGAACCCGGAGGAAACCCTCAGGGGAGTACGTGCAAACTCCGCACAAGAACTTCCAAATTCTTAAAGCTCTGAGTGTCTATACGAGCTATTGATGCTATGAGCTATATGACGTTCATATGAGCTATTAACACAACTACAGTGGAGCGTGACATCACAAATGAATTCAATCGGCTAAACCAATACAAGCAATCCATAACATTTTTTTTCCTCCGTATTGCGATAATAAATCGGTTCTGAAGTTTTACTGACGTCTTTTAATCACGATATGCCATTGATCTGTGCGTGCCAAAGGAAGTATTCTTTAAGTTAAGTGTATTATACAAGGACATAACAGTAATAGTGAGAGGAAGTTGGGACATTTAGCTCTCGAAAATCTAAATTAGGGGTCTTGTGTGCACTTTATAGTTTGTTATTTATCACTTGTGCACTTGTTATCATGTTATAGGACTGTTTGCACAAAAAAAACAAAACAAAAAAAAAACGCTCCACTTCGTAATGTACCGTCTTACTGGGTTGTTATGGAGAATTAAATGCAGCAGACACTTATAAGGTCATTACTTATGCTTTTTGTGCTATAGTGTGATAAGTAGGCCTTTCTTTATCCCCTGGACTTTGACTAGCAGACACATTACCCAGCAGTGGCGTTCGCCAAGGCTGTTAAACCATTTTTTTTTTCTTCTAAACAAAGACGTGTTGTATAACACAGCGCACGTGACAGGGCGAAGGGTGGGTTTTATTTATTTATTTATGTTGAATTCAGCACGGAGACAGGAGATCTTAGAAACATCTCAGAGCCACGTGGTGAAACGTGAACAGGAGATAAAAACAGAAAGACAGCTTTCAAGACAACTTGAATAAATATAGTTCCAAATAAATATCATTTTTGCACAGGAAACTACTCGCATCACAAATGACCGAAAACGACTGTTAAAATAAATACTTAAACAATATTTAAACAACACCGTGTTGTAATATCCAGTATCATATGGAGTCCTTAGTATTGTGCGGCTGCGTAAAACGAGGTGAATCGGCGAACAGCTCGACAAACACTGGTACCAAAATACAGGATATTTGTTAAAATCATTAACAAAATAGATGACTTTAAAGTGTCATGTTGTATTTTAAGGCAAACGAATGAAGACGTGTTGTTACGGACCGCGATGAAAATTCTTGTTCTGAATAAAACACGGGTGAAAGCGGTAATCCAAGGCGTTATTGTGGCGTACGTGTAAGGAAAGCTTCTCACTTCTAACAGCCCTGAGTATCTGAGGTGGACTTCAGAAAGCCCGACCTCAGTATCAGATTTTATTTTCACATATCTGAATAGGAATCAAAGTCAAGTCACTGGAACATTTTACTTCAGAAATGAACCAGAAATTTGGTCATTTCTGATAATATGCTAAAAACTGACCTTCTCTATTATTTAAATAGTAATAATAATAATAATAATAATAATAATAATAATAATCACCAGTGGTGTAGTCCATGTTAAAATTCAGTATACATAAACAACCCAGTATAAAAGTGAGTGTACTGGGTGTGTGTGTGTGTGTGTGTGTGTGTGTGTGTGTGTGTGTGTGTGTATGTGGCCTTGACTACATCACTACACTTTCACATGCTATAAGCATGACAAAGCAGAACCAAAAGAGATTTGAATTGTCCTTTTGTTATTTTTCTGTTCGCTTGAGCAGATTTGTTTGATTAGACCTGCTTTCGGCGTCCGATCAATTGCTAAAATAGCAGAAGTGACCTTTCCCCCCCTTTTCTGCAGTTTTTCTCTTTATATCTGATTTGAACATTGATTTGGATCTGATATCAACCTTCCAGATTTGGATCCGTTTGAAATGTCCCAGATTTGGATCCCATTTGAGTCTTCCAGATTTGGATCCGTTTGAAATGTCCCAGATTTGGATGCCATTTGAAGGTTCTAGATTTGGATCCGTTTGAAATGTCCCAGATTTGGATCCCATTTGAATCTTCTAGATTTGGATCCGTTTGAAATGTCCCAGATTTGGATGCCATTTGAAGGTTCTAGATTTGGATCCGTTTGAAATGTCCCAGATTTGGATGCCATTTGAAGGTTCTAGATTTGGATCCGTTTGAAATGTCCCAGATTTGGATGCCATTTGAAGGTTCTAGATTTGGATCAGATATGATCTTCCCAGATCTGGATCTAAGCATTCCAGATTTGGATCCGTTTTAAATCAACCAGATTTGGGTTCAATTTGAATATTCCAGGTATGGATATGATTCGAATGTTCTGAATTTGGATCCAATTTGAATGTTCAGGATCTGGAGCTAATTTGGACGTTCCAGATTTGGATCAAACTCGAAAGTTCCAGAACAGCCTAGGTGAGTTCCTCAGGGATCTGTCCTGGTATCCTGAACCCGGTTTGGTCCAGTGTATTTCTGGGAGTTGCGGTGTTGTAACTGCTGCGTGTGGCTTCCACCGAGCTGCTGCGCTTCAGGAAGTGCAGGAAATCTTCATGTGCCGAGGCATCGTGGCCAGACGCCGGGGGTCTCGCGGGTCTGCTGGGAGAGCGGCAGCAGCAGCACATCGTCTTACACACCTCCTCGCGGATCTGGCGGTTCAGCAGGCCGTAGAAAAACGGGTTTGCAGCGAATGAAGAGTACGCCAGCCACGTGACAGGGCCTTCAGCCTCGTCAGCCGAGGTGTGCGCGACGCCCAGGGACAAGTGCAGATGAAAGGCAAAGTATGGCAGCCAACAGAGGACAAACTGGCCCACGATGACGGCCAGTGTGAGTGCTGCTTTACCGCCCACCAGTGTCCGACGTGGCCTGCGAGGTGCGTGTGTCCCTGTCCCTCTCCTGGCACTTGAGCTGCTGGTGATGATGGTGGTTTGGCTGTTGACGGAGTCAGAACGGTGTTTTGGACGGGGTGTTGCAGGCACCCAGCTAGGCAGAGGACCCCTGTGTCGGGCGGCCATGTGCGCCACCTTGTAGACGTTGGCGTACACGGCTAGGATGATGGCGGCGGGGACGCAAAAGCAAAGCACGCAGAAGATGATGGAGAAAACACGCCGGTGCCCGCTGTGGCTCCAGTGAAGTGAGCAGTGAGCTGCAGCAATGGCGCTGTGGTGGCGATAACTGGGCCACCCAAACACAGTGGCCAATCCGAGGACAGCAGACGCCAACCAGACCAACGCCATGACCGCAGCAGCAATGCGGGGCGTCATTTTGGCCTCGTAGCGCATCGGGTGCACAATGTAGTAGTAGCGCTCGACGCTGATCGCCGTCACTGTGAAGATGGAGGCGGAGATCAGAAAAGCGTTGAGGAAGACGTACAGGCGACACTCAAGTGGCGTGAAGACGACCCCAGCGAAGATTGGTGAGCCGCACACGATGGCGAGGGGCATGAGGAGTGCTGCGCACAGCACATCCACGCCACATAGGTGCCACACAAAGCTATACTTCCTCAGGTGTGCTGCCTTCAGCACCACAATCAGCACGGCCAGATTCGCCAACAGAGCCACGGCGTTCAGCGTCACCATGGCCGCCAGACCCACAGCATCACGGAGACGGGACTGTGGGTTGGACATGGTGCCCAGCTGCATGCTGGGAGTAGGGTGCCCAGACGTACCATGTTCCAGTGAGTGGTTGGCTTGTGTTTCATTGAGGTTGGGGGTCTGAGGGAATCCATATTCTGCCATGTTTGGAGCTCAGATCTACACAGTGCAGGTCACAATCACAGATTCCTCCATTGTCCAGCACCGGGGACGCTGGGCTTGACTAATCACAGGCCAGACCTGTTGATGAAATAACAGATAAGGTAGTCATTTGTGTAAAAAGACCCCTAAACACAAAAAAGATGTTTGTTTTTTTTTTAAAAATGGTTAACTTCTTTCCCATGGATGATCCCATGATTATATAGATGGAAATATTTCAAAATATACTGTACACAAAATATACAAATCATACATTTTTCCCCTTTAAATTCGAGACTATTCGAGTTTATGAGATGATATATGTACTGAATATCGTTAAAATGTCTTCGTTTTAAAATATTGCTGTATCGCCTACCACAAGTTTAGGAACTCGTTCATTCATTCAGTCGTTCATCTTCATAGCCTCTTATGCTTAAGTCAGGAGAATTCCCACTGGATGGGACACGAGTCCATCATAAGTCAAGTTTAACAACTTGTTATATAAATTGTTGGAATTATGACCGTGTAATAGCCTCACAGTTCAGTGATGAGCATCAGGACTTATTAACTTGCAACTCTTTTTTAATTTTTTTTTATTTTTTATACTTGTGCCATAAGCCCTAAAGCGTGTCACATTGTTTTCAGCTTAATTCTAGACTCATAATCCTTTGGTTCAATATTTGACTTGCATGGATGAGTCGTTACAGAATTGAGAGAGTGGGAGTTTGATCACTGAGAATTATTCATGGCACACTCTCTCGCTTTCTCACTCTCTCTCCCTCACTTTCTCTCTCTCTCTCTCTCGCTCTCTTTCTCGCCCCTTTGCTTGCACTGCATCTTTCTGCATCTCTCAGTGACCTCTGTCTCATTTCACATCTCAGCTCTGTCTTTATCTCTCTCTCGCTCCGTCTCTCTCCATCTCTCTCTTTCTCTGCGTGTGTCTCTGTCTCTCTCTCCTTTTGCACGTCGTCTTTCTGTCTCTCTCCCTGTCTTTGTCTTTTCCTATCAGTCTCGACCTTTCTGTTTTCTCTCCCGCTGTGTGTGTTTGTCTCTGTCTCTCTCTGTCTCTCTCTCTCTCTCTCTCTCTTTGTCTCCCTCTCCTCTCGCTCTTCCTTTCTCTGTCTCTGTCTCTCTGTCTGTCTCTCTCCAACCTTTTGATGGTGAGTATAATGAGGCGGCTTGTTGGGTTGCAGCTGCGGGAAGCTTTTCTGCTCTAAGCGGCATTAGCATTAGAGTGAGGTCACTGTCACCTGCACCTCACCACACACACACACACACACACACACACACACACATACAAAATCTCTTTTTCTTTTTCTTTTTCTCTCTCAATCACACACGCATACAAAGCCCCCATGCACACAGAAACATCCTCCCACACACTCATACAACATGCATTGTAATACAGCTTCTCCACACACACACACACACACACACACACACACACACACTACTCAAAATCTCCACAAAATCAGCATCTCAACTGAGAGCATGAAAACCGAGCACCACTTAAACAAAAGACTACGTTTTCAATGACATCCAAGCAGCATTGATTATTTGCATTAAAAATCCGACTCAGAATCGAACCTGAAATCTGAAACGTCTCCTAAAACCGATCGTGCCTGCTGATAGTGGACCTGCATCACCTTCTGTTTGCTTGCCCATCATCTCAGGGTTTGTTTTTTTGTGCACGTATGAGCCACAGTCGGTGAATACACTTTATAGACACTAATGGGTGTTATAAATGTGTGTGTGTGTGTGTGTGTTACATCATCACGGCTGCATGGTGTTTTTCAGCTTTATCGCTGCGTGGATCTTGATGGATCAGATGGATAGGATGAGGGCTTGCACACTCAGCTCCCACGCTTTTTTCCTATGGATGAGGAAGCCAAAGAGCTTTATCTCCAAACACACTCCTCGCCCGTCTGGTGTGAAACGTTGATAACAACGCCGAGTACAAAACATGAAATATTACCTTGTGTTTAACCCTCTCTCCTTCACACACACACACACACACACACACACAAACAGAGCCTACACATGAGCAACTATCTCTGAGCACCGTGTGAATTCTGTGCTCTTCTCAGAATCTTCTTAGAAAGTTTCCCAGAATGCTTCAGTGCTACAGGCTCATTAGTTCAGGCCATGTGGCACGTTTCTGATTTTATCCACACTAATCTGCTCTAATGGACCGAGTTTGGTCCACGGTGTGTATTAATGAGGTCAGGACACAGAGCTGTTTCGGATTATGACAGTTATATAAGATTTCAGCCAGTCTCTTTAAAATGTCACACACTGCAATAAAAATTATTTTTTTTTAAAATGCACAGAACAGCGATGACCGGCGATCACAACGCCTGTTTACTTTAATTAGTGATGACGCTGACTTTGCCATTATTTTCTTTTAGATAATGATGAGATGAGAAATAATGATCATAACTAACCTGACTGAATTTCCCTATAATGAAGAAAAACAGCCAATGACACAGACGTATATATGAATTAAAAAATCTGTACATCTGATCAGAAAGTCGATCTGATTTCCCCATCCGATCTGATAATTGAACAGTTCTGATAATATGGTAAAGTTTCTGGTCAATGTCAGTCTGAGATCAACAATCTACAGCAGATGAATCGATCCACCTTAAATGAATCTTTCCTTGAACTATAATCTATTTATGTATAGAAGCTTTATCCTAAATGTTTATCTATCAACCAACCTACCCATCCATCCATCCATCCATCCGTCCATCCAGCCAGCCAACCATCCGTCCATCCAGCCAGCCAACCATCCATCCTTCCATTCTTCCATCCATCCATCCATCCAACCAGCCATCCTTCCATCCATCCATCCTTCCATTCTTCCATCCATCCTTCCATCCATCCATCCTTCCATTCTTCCATCCATCCTTCAATCCACCCATCCTTTCATCAATCCATCCATCCATCCATCCATCCTTCCATTCTTCCATCCATCCTTCAATCCACCCATCCTTTCATCAATCCATCCATCCATCCATCCATCCTTCCATTCTTCCATCCATCCTTCAATCCACCCATCCTTTCATCAATCCATCCATCCATCCATCCATCCTTCCATTCTTCCATCCATCCTTTCATCAATCCATCCATCCATCCACCCTTCCATCCATTCTTCCTCCATCCATTATTCCATCTATACATCCTTCCATCCATCCTTCCATCCATCTATCCATCCTTCCACGCTGTGGTATAAAAATATTTAGATTTGGTCAGAAGGTGCTGATTGATTTTCTGTAACAGCACCACTGACAGTAGTGCAGCTGCAAATCACAGGTTTGATACGTTATTGTTTCTATAGTAACAAATAGTAACTCATCAGCACTTGTCAGACACTAGCATGATTTAAGCCTACACTCAAAAGATTCTAAACATTGTGCTCTTATTTACCATTATTATACTTCCATTAGATTAGACTAGTAGTACTATACTTCCATTAGATTATTCTATCATTATTATACTACCATTAGATTATACTAACATGTTTATGCTAACATTAGATTAGACTACTGGTGTAATACTTTTATTAGATTACATGATTGGTATTATATGTTGTTATGATTTAAGTACAATCTAATAGAATAATAATTTATTATTATTATTATTATTATTATTATTAGTAGTAGTAGTAGTAGTAGTAGTAGTATGCTACTATTAGATTGTACTTAAATAATTATACCAACATTAGATTACACTAATGGTATTATACTTCAATTAGATTATACTACCGATATAATACTACTATTAGATTAGACTATACTGATATAATACTGCTATTAGATTAGACTATCATTATTATACTACTATTTGCCGATACTACCACTGGATTATACTGCCATTATTGTACTACCATTAGATTAAACTTCTGTTATTATAGTACTACCATTATTATGCTTTCATTATTATATTATATTGTATATATGTTATTATACAGTAGATTATTATATTATACTATGCCAGAATTATTCTGCTACCATTTGAATATACTAAATTGATAAGTGATGAATATCGTGAAGTTCTAATGACTATTCAACACGGAGTGCCTGGCACTAGAACCGAGAGCCGGTTTAATCTGTACCCCAGGATCTGGCCTTTAGTCTGTGACCGTAATCAGTTTCCAGAAAACCGATCTGTGCTGAATGATTAAGAGCGGGGAGAAGCGGCCGTCTGGGCCGAGGAAGTGCTGTTTACTCTTCATCCTCATTAAGGAGTGCGCTGGACACACAGGCTGCCTTCATTAACATCCATTAGCCTTACACAAGCCCAGGTGTGCCGGCGTGTCCCATCTCTCCTGCACACACACATACACACACACATATACACACATACACAAATACACACACACACACACACACACTCTCTCTCTCATTCTCTCTCAGTTTCTGCAGTGACATATCTGCTGTGAACTCATGGCTCAACTTTCCTTCCTGTCTAATTCATGAAATTATTATTATTTTAATGGTATTGAGAGTTTGGATCAACTTGATTGTGTCTGTGGGTGAAAATGTTTAACCAACGGCACTTATAACCTGACCAGTAGTCATTCAGTTCTTTTTTTTTTTTTTACTTTTAGTACCAGAACAGAAACCAGATTCATCCTGTGAATGTCAACACGGATTAAATTATTGTATCGTTTTTCTTGGTAAAGTAGTGAATGCATGCTGAAATCATGACCAGATCATGAATAAATCTCAGAGTAAAAAAAGTTAATAACTCTCACCTGGTTGTCACTGATGGTCCTATGAAATCCCTTTCAAAACCGATCTTACGGCCAGATGTGCTCATGTATCCAGATGTTACAAAAAAGCACAGAAGATCTATCAGAAGCAGAGCTGCTATTTAGAGGATGAGGCATTTGAGAGAAACAGGAGGGATGTGCGCGTTGGTAGAGTAACTCCACTCTCTCTCTCTCTCTCTCTCTCTCTCTCACACACACGCACACACACACATGCAGCGTTTACTGCCTAGCAGTAAACACCAAGTGGGTTCGAGGCAGCAGGTGAACGATGGCACTGATGCTCCGTGACAGAGAGGGACAAACACACACAAACAAACACACAAACACACACACACACACACACACACACACACACACACACACTCAGAGAGACAGAACAGCTGGCCAGGGTGTGAGAGTGTATGTGGGGGTGTGAGTAGTAACCAGTAGCAACAGTTAATCACATATTCATGTGAAAGTGAGAACAAGAAAAGAGAAGGTGGCCTCTGGACCCCCTCCACTCTCACTATCTCCCACACACACACTCACGCACATACAGACAGTGTATGGCAGTGACAGGCACACATTGTCTGTTTGGGGTTCTCTCCTCAGTCCAGCTCTTGTTTAACCTCCTTTTAAGCACAAAGTTATTATTATTATTGTGTGCGTGTGTGTGTGTGTGTGTGTGTGTGTGTGTGTGTGTGTGTGTAATGGCATGTGGTGTGTCAAAATGTCAAAAGTGGTATGTAAAGTACTTATGTTTCAATTTGTGAATGAATTGTTGTTTAACAATTTTATACCTTTTTATTTGAATTGTCATTGTGTGCGTTCTCGCCGTCTCCCTGTGGGTTCCTGTGTCTCCAGTTTCCTCCCAAAAACATGACAGTAGGTGGGTTGGTGACTCTAAATTGCTGCTAAATGTTAATTTGTGTGAATGAGTGTGTGTGCATGTGTTTGTGCATTTGTGTGTGTGTGTGTGTGTGTGTGTGTGCATGATGTCCCATCCAGGGTGTACTCCCGCCTCACACCCAGAGTTCCTGGGATTGGCTCTGGATCCTCAACCCTGACCAGGATGAAGTGACTGAGTGAGTGAGTGAGTGAGTGAGTAGATTGGATTGTATGTAAATTAGTAATGTGTCAGTTTGGGAATGAATAGTTTCCTTTAAACAACTCCTTAATATGAGTTGGATGAATTGTTTGGAGTTTTAGCAAAAGAGGTCTATTTTATTTGAATTCTTTCAGTTTTTGGTTTAAATTCGGCCATATTTAAATCCAGATTGAAAACACTGCTCTTGTTGCATGCCTTTGACACTTTCTACCTGCACTTTGTACTGTTTACATCTAATTTATGACTTTTATTTCCTCTTTTTTTTTTTTTTTTTTGCTTTTAGTTTTGTAAAGTACTATAAATTATTTTTGCGTATGAAATGAATTTTCATGTAAATAAACTTGTCTTGCCTGTCTGTTATTATGAGCTAAACTGGAATGAATTATAAACGTAGCCTTAGCTAAGCTTCTGTAAGATCACTGGTTGTGAAATAAAAAATTTTATATTTATTCATCTCTCTGTGAAGCGAAGCAAATGAATCGAGAAGCGAATCTATTCCGTTTAGAGGACTCGGTTCATTACAGTGAGTGGCGGTACAGAGTGAATCGACTCTGTGTAAAGGAATTATAATTAAAGTGAGTCACTTAGAAAGTGAATCGGTTCACTTTAATTGACTCGTTTTAGTAGCATGAATCGCGGTGGAGAGTGAATCGATTCTGTAGAACGGATTTGTTTCATTACAGCGAGTCGCGGTCGAGCGGTGAATCGATTCTGTATAAAGGATTTGTTTCGTTACAGCGAGTCGCGGTCGAGCAGTGAATCGACTTTGTATAAAGGATTCATTTCGTTACAGTGAATCGCGGTCGAGCAGTGAATCGATTCCGTTTAAAACTCCCAATTCGGTAAAGTGATTCGCGAGTATTCCCGTGCCTCTCCGATCCGCTGGGGGGCGATAATGAGCAAACACCCGCTTACACACTCCTCAACCGAAGAAAACAAAAAAGATAGTAACATGTGGAAATGTTCCATGTGGGGCTTTAATGCATGAGCTAACTGAATATTTTTGATGAATTAAATCACTGTACTTTGTCATAGTGGAAAATCAATAGGATAGTTCAATATTTATTAATCATGTCTTTCTTTATAAAGAAGAAATCCGCCTCAATGGCTGCCGGGAAAGGCGAAAAGTCTGCTGCTGGCAAGCGGAAGGTAAGATTTTAGCTAGCTTGTGGCTAAACTATACAGTACTCTTCATGCCTGTAAACATAGAAAATATTTCAACATTGTTATTTCTGTCTCCAAGTCTAAGCACAGTTAAAGTAAAAACAATTGCAGATTAATATGCATCTAATTCCTTATTAAAGTTGTAGTGCTTTCAGTAATTTGTGTGTTATTTACAGTACTGGGTGCATACTCTACATTGACACTGTTGTTTTTTGTTTTTTTTGTCTTTAGGCTGATAATCAGGGTGGAAAAGGGCGTCCACAAAAGCTCAATAAACGCCAGAGTGAGGAAATCTCCAGCGAATCAGAAAATGAAAAGTCAGACTCCTAACTGAAGCTTTATCTTTTTAATACTGCGAACCTTTCAGATTGTACGTGTTCTAGACGATACAAGTTTTCCAACCGCCACCGAGTTTGTAATCCGTCTCTCTTTCGTACAGCGATGACGCGCAGGTTCGAAAGCAGAAGGAGGTGGAGGGGGACGAGGAGATCGAGGAGACGCCGCAGGAGAAGAAGCTGCGTCTGGCTAAGCTTTACCTGGAGC
Organism: Ictalurus furcatus; assembly: GCF_023375685.1. Lineage (NCBI taxonomy): Eukaryota > Metazoa > Chordata > Actinopteri > Siluriformes > Ictaluridae > Ictalurus > Ictalurus furcatus. The sequence continues at coordinate 19,274,132 of NC_071275.1, forward strand.
AGCTGAGAGAAGAAGGTCAGTGAAGGCGTACAGGCGTTTGTTCTGATCCGACGCCGTTAACGCTGATCCTGGATTAGAGTTTATTACACCTGATCTCGTTCGGTGAGATTTACTGACCGTGTATGATCAGGAGAGAAATAAAAAAAATCATCACAACGAATAAACCTTCTGCTGCATCTGACTGTGTTTCATTTCTCACACCGATCAGATACTGTTACCCGTTATTGCTTGAATTAGCAGCTAGAATCGAAACGGGCCACGTTCAGATACGGTTCTGATTATCTGGTCAGTAGACTCGTGTTTAGGCGCTTACATCCGATATTCTGATTAACGTCAACTCTGAAACGCAAAAATATCAGACTTTTGTGCCAAGGCTCGTGAAGTGAAGGCAGTCTTTGTAGATTGTATGTGTGTGTGTGTGTGTGTTTTGGCGTACAGAGGAGAAGAAGGCGGAAGACGAGGAGTTTGAATCAGACCTGATAGCCGGACGCCTGCAGGAGGACGTGGTACGCTCCCATTTTCGTTGGTTTAAATGTGAAACCGTTTATCGCGATTCCATGTTTGATTCTAACGTCTTTCGCCTCCCTACAGCTGGAGCAGAAAGGCAAACTGCAGAGACTCATCGCTGAAGAGGTGAGTCGAGTTCCTGTTTCCTGTTTACGGCCGTACCGAGCTCGGTGCTTCGCTGCGCCTCGATAGATCGTGAGATTTAAAACGCACGGCGTTGTCACGGTCACGCCCGGAAGTAGGCCGTAGAGACGACGACGATCAGGCTGTTATGATTTTTCTTTCTGTCTTGGCTTTTGTCCTCGTATTTTATAGCCATATAAAGTCATACGCGGTGTACTTTCAGCTCTGTTTGGAAAGACGATGAAGAGTAAATAAAAAAAAAAAAATGACAAACAAGAACGCTCCTTCAGAGCAGTGACGTTTTTTGTAACCATGGCGACGTAGATAATTATTGCAAATCTGTTTGATCTATAGAAGGGCTTCGTTGCTTCAGTGGGGAAATAGAACATGATCCGGTCTTAGATTCATCCGATTGAAGTTGAAGGTTAACCGATGCTTCACGGCATTCTGACGCATCGACGTGTCTCTGTTTGTCGTCCTCGTGTCCAGCTCATAGCGCCGGATCCTGCCGAAATCCGCTTGCTGAGAGGACACAAGCTCTCCGTCACGTGTCTGGTCATCACCCCGGACGAGAAACACATCTTCTCCGCGTCTAAAGACTGTTCCATCATCAAGTGTAACTATGACTTAAAACTTTATTTAAAAAAAAAAAGATCCCTGGTGTTTCAGGCGCTCACGCTGCTGATGTCCCGGGCTGCTTCGCTAGTTCCGGGTTTGGCCGAGCCACCTTTTTATTTATTTATTTTTTTTAAGGTTGATTTAAAAACTACTAGTTTCCAAAATCTTCAGCGTTATAACATTTACCATGAGTATATACACTGTATTATATGTTTAATTACATGTACTTAAGCAATTCTGTCGCAGTGACGCGTACGCAGTGGTTCTATTTTACACGATTGATTACTTTTGTCCGAATTGTAGCCTCACACCGCCGAAGGAAATAACTTGTTGATTTTGGTCGCGGGACGACCGCCGAGAGAACGTTCTGTACGTCTGTGGTGTTGTTCAGTGAAATATATCGTCCCTAAAAGCTCAATATCGTTTCCTGTCAGTCCTCCTGTGTTACTAACAGCGTCAGGACTTCAGGTTTCACACTTAATGCCGTTGTGTGTGTGTGTGTGTGTGTGTGTGTGTGTGTGTGTGTGTGTGTGTGTGGGAAGTGAGGAAACATTTCTTTCTCAGCCTCTGAAAGGCTTGTACACTCGAGGAATAAAGTAGTTGTTTGTGTGTGTGTGGTGGAAATGATGGTCTGTGTGTGTAGGGGAGGTGGAGAGCGGGAGGAAGGTGCAGAAGATCGCAGGAGGGAGGAAGGGGACGGAGGAACGGCACGTGGGTCACACGGGACACGTCCTCTGCATGGCTATTTCCTCTGATGGCAAATACCTGGTGAGGGAAAACACTAAAAGTGTGATGATTACCTCTGTGTGTGTGTGAGAGAGAGTTCAGCTCATGTATCAGGGGGTGTTTTTGTGTTATATAAATATGCAAAAATGATGATGATGATATTTATCATAAGAGTCAAAAAGCACAGGAAATAGAAAGCTTTGTTTAGAAGTGGAGAAGGGTTATAAAATCTCCTCCTTATATTGAAGACAAAAGAAAAATTTATATATATATATAAAATATAGTTTTTAGAAGAGGTAACTCTAGGATTAAGTTAACACGAGTAAGTCGTGTGTGGCACGAGCCAGCGACCCGAGTTCGACCGAGCGCTCGAAGGTATTTTATCAAATCATGTTTGAGTTACGAAAACAAACAGTGCTATTGTCGCTTAATTCATTCATGTGGAACTGATGTTTATTTTCTTTGCCCCTAGTGTACAGAACCACACAGAGCAGAAGAACTGTCGTTTATCACCAGAGCTTCGTGATTATTAAAGCCATTCTTCTTTCCCAGGCCACAGGAGACACGAACAAGCTGATCATGATCTGGGAAGCTGCTACGTGTAAGCACCTGTACAGGTTCACGGGACACAGAGACGCCGTATCGGTGAGGACGCGGCTCATCGTCGTTCCTGATGCGTAACCGACCGGTTCTTCTTTTCACGCGCATGCAGAGAAATCGTGTTGTTTTTTTGTTTGTTTTTGTTTTTGTTTTTGTTTTTGTTTTTTGGCGAATTTAAATAAAAGTAATGATCGGAAACGTTTCTGAACTCTTCAGAAAAATGTCAAATATATAGAAATAAACGCTACTTTAAAATAAAACTGTTTCTTATAAAGGTGTAAATGTGAGTTTAGTGCTTGTCTTATGTGCGATTTATTTATTTATTTATTTATTTGTTTGTTTATTTATAATTTAAATTATGATTTCATTAATTTATCAGGGGTTGGCGTTCAGGAGAGGAACACATGACCTGTACAGCGCCTCTCACGATCGCTCAGTCAAAGTGTGGAACGTGGATGAGAACGCTTATGTAGAAACTCTGTAAGTGCACACACACACACACACACACACACACACACACACACTGCAGGCTTTATTCCAGCTGTTGTAGAGACATTCTCCTGTCCAAAACATGAACTAGATGGAGTGGGGTTTTTTTTTTTTTTATATATATATATACACACACACACATACATACATACATTTTTTTTTTTTTAAACTGTTCTGCTCCTCAGATTTGGGCATCAGGACGCGATCACGGGCTTGGACTGCCTCGGACGGGAGAGGTGTGTGACCGCAGGGGGCCGCGATCGAACGCTCCGAGTGTGGAAGATCGCCGAGGAGACGCAGCTGGTCTTCAACGGGCACGAGTGAGCTTCACCACAAACACACAACCCTTCTCAAATCTCGTGTTTAATGCAGAAATGCAGCATCTGACTCAGATTTTTATGCCCCCCATCCCCCCCCCAACACTTTACATCCATAACGTTCTCTCTCTTTCTCTCTCTCTCTCTCTGAAGGAGCTCCATCGACTGCATCCAGCTCATAAACGAAGAGCACATGGTTTCAGGCGGCGATGACGGGTATGAATTTATAATTGCTTAATCATTTTAAGCAGTAAATTATTTTCAAAATAAAGTATTTGATGAATTTCTGGTAATGTTGTTTGGTTTGTTTGAAATTAGTTTAGTCAGCCCTGACATCTGATTTCTTTTCAAATGGAAATCTGATGCAGCAGTTCTTCTGTAAACCCTTTGACGGTTTTTAACAAAAAAAGTGCTGGTCCGTCTGTGTGTCCGTGTCCAGCTGCGTGTCCGTCTGGTCCGTGAACAGAAAGAAGCCGCTGACTACTGTGAAGCGGGCACACGGTCTCCATGGCGACGCCGGGCTGGAAGGGCCGTATTGGGTGTCCTCCGTTGCAGCGTTGCACAACTCCGACACCGTAGCCTCAGGTGCCTCAGGTGCACACACACACACACACACACACACGCATATTAATATATGTATCAGCACAAGTTCACACACCTAAAGCCCCTGTGAATTATTTTTGTGATTAGCTTCTTTCTGTTAGCTGTAGTTTGTTTTTGTTACCTGAGTGTAGCTTAGAAAAGAACGATTTCTGAAAATAAAAGACTTTTTATTATGACACGTTCTTTTTATTAACATTTTATACCAAGCTGAAAAACGATGCCGTACTCACAAGCTCTTTTGTATTGCCTCACTCAAACATTTTCTACACACACACACACACACACACACACACACACACACACACACATTCACTCAGAGACTCTCAAGCACACAAGAAAGTACACACCCACACACTCGTGTCTATTCTTCATGTCTTTCTCTGTTTTTCTCTCTCACACACCCACACACACACTCTTTCTCAAACTCAATATCGCCATCACACTGTAAACAGCTCCGCTTTTCAACTCGTGGTGATCTCCTGTCATGGAGAGAGACAGACAGACGGAGAGAGAGAGAGAGTGAGTGATGGATGGAGAGAGAGACAGAAGGACAGAGTGAGACAGACAGATGTAAAGAGAGAGGGAACGTGAGAGAGACAGAGGGAGAAATGGTCGGAGAGAGCGAAAAGGACAGAGGGAGAGAGCGAGAAAGGCAGCTAGAGAAATGATCGAACAGGAAAAGAGAGAGAGGGATGGACAGAGAGACACGGAAGGACAGAGGTAGAGAGGCGGGGGAGCAAGAGGGAGACGGAGAGGCAGAGAGACAGAATCACAGCAGGAGAGAGACAGACTGAAGGAAAGATGGGGAGAGAGAGATGGAGAGAGACAGAAGGACAAAGCGGGAGAAAGACCGGGAAAGCGAGACGGAGAGAGATAGAAAGACAGAGGGAGAAAGAGAGAGAGACAGCCAGATAAATGATAGAACAGGAAAAGAGATGGAAAGACAGACAGAGAGAGAGAAAAGGACAGGGATAGAGATGATGGAGCAAGAAGAGAGAAAGTGAGATGAACAGAGAGACAGAAGGATAGAGACAGACAGAGAGTGTGAAAGGTGCTCGCTCTTTGAACGTCTCATTCACACACCATCGTGCTCTTGTGCTGTTCCTCAGGCTCCCATAATGGCTCTGTGCAGCTGTGGAAGTGCGGGCCGGGATTCCGAGGCCTGGAGCCGCTCTTCAGCATCCCACTGGTGAGAAACGATACGGAGCGTTTCATATCTGAACCTTTATCCTGAGCACAGCGAGAGCACAGCGAGAGCACAGGCGTCACATTAGGCGCTGGACACCGTGATGTAATGTTGGTGTTCGGTACAGCACTCACAAGAAGAATGCTTTTTTTTTTCTTTTCTTTTCTTTTTTTTGGGCGTTATTGGACAAATTGAATTGATTTGATGAAAACGTGTGGTGATGTTATGTGCGACTCGAGGGCATAAGAGCGCTAGGTTCTGCATTCAGGAAGATAAATTTCAGCCATTTAAAGCAATCCGAACGCCTGCCTGCCAGAAAGGTTTAAGAAAAATGCATCAGATGCTGTGGTAGGAACAATATTTCAAAATCTCTACAAGCTGATCATTACCCCCCCTTTCTCTGGCTTGTTGGCAAAAGCTAGATGACCACAATTATGTATTTTGACCGATTGTCAATCAAATAAGCCACACCCATCTTTCATGAGGTGATGGGATAAAACAGGAACCTTGCTTTTGTTCAAATTCAGATGGAATTGAAATAATTGATCATTTCAGTTTCAGATCATATATTTGCTTCAGTTTTTAATCATTTCACTGGTGTTGCTTTGGTCACATTGCCATAATCATGAATCGTGTGTACAGTATCCTGGCAGTTAATCAAGAGGGACTTTCCTCTGTTTTTCTTTCTTTCAGAATGGTTTTGTGAATAGTTTGAAATTCTCCAACACGGGCAAGTTCCTGGTGGCCGGCGTTGGACAGGAGCACAGGTACACACCGGTCATCGACAACATTATTTAAAACTGTAAATACGCTGTAGTCCTGTTGATCAGCAGAGAGCACTTAGTGTAACAGCATTGTGCAGGCACATGGTGGCGCTGTTGCTCTGTGCAGATAAAGTGGGGGGGGGGGGGGGGGTGCTCTCTCCCTCGCAGCCTGAGTGCCCTATGATTTTGATCAAAAATGTGCAAAGAGGGTGTAATTTATTTAACAAGTGGGAACTGGAAAGTTTTTGATTTCAGAGTAGAAAAATAAATTCATTTGAATAGACCTCCAACTCGTAATTCCCACTTGGAAAGTCTGACCACCTCAAGTTCTCGGACTTCTCGGAGTGATGTTTTAAGCCTTTTAATCAGGCTTTTTTTTTTAGTTTTCACTAAATACAGGAGGATAGCACCATGATTTACTACTACATAGACTGATATGATGGACTACATCTACTGAAAAAAAACAAAGAACTTACCAATGTTTTTTTTTTTTTTTTTTTTTTTTTTTGGTGGCTTTTTTTTATATTGATATTGATTTGGTAATATAAACGTCCATTATTACCAAACTTAACCAGTTTAAGGTGGAGGAAAAAGTAAGTTTTTAGTTGTGACGCAGCGTCATACGTGTGTGTGTGTGTGTGTTTTAGACTTGGCCGATGGTGGAGGATGAAGGAGGCTAAGAACGGACTTTACATCATTCCTCTCAGAAGACAGAACAAAGAGACTATGACGACTGAGCAATAACACAATAATACACACTCTGAGGACTGGAGTTTTGTCTAGTTTTATTATGGATATTTTTTGTTGCCATCTGTATTAGTATTCCGTTATGTTCAATATGTAATATTGTGCAGAAATCTAAAAATAAATTTACATTTAAGTTCCCAGATTTGACTCATTATTACATACCTTTATACCTGTTGAATTCTGGATTCTGATTGGTCAGGTTTATATTAATGCACTTACTCTAATACCATTATTGTTTCTAAAGTAACAGCTCACTGGCAGGGATTTTTATTTATTTATTTATTTATTTATTTTTAATGACTGGTTAACGCTGGCTTAGTGGTTAGCACGATCGCCTCACACCTCCAGGGTTGGGGGGTTTGATTCCTGCCGTGGCCTTGTGTGTGCACGGAGTTTGCATGTTCTCCCTGGATTCCTCCAGGTACTCTGGTTTCCTCCCCCAGTCCAACGACATGCATGGTAGGCTGTAGTGTATGAATGGGTATGTGTATGTGAGTGTGCCCTGTGATGGATCGGCTCCCTGTCCAGGGTGTACCCCGCCTTGTGCCCCATGCACCTTGGTATAGGCTCCAGGTTTCCCGTGACCCTGAACGATAAGCGGTATAGAAAATGGATGGATGATGGATACACCACCCTGTCGATGATTGATTATATTCCTATTTTAACAGCTAAGGATTTTACCATTTAACCTGTCCCAGCCTACTATAACTACACTTTAGCTTCAAATACAATCATTAAAAAACTTTTATTTATTATTATTATTATTTTGCATGAATAATGTATGAATCCATTGCACATCTCAATCTAATGAAAAATGTACATTGTAGTTGATTTTCTCTCAGCCCTACTACCTGAACACCTTCACCCCTGTGAAAGATCTGGAATATTCCACAAGTCACGTGTTCAACAAGTCGCCGAATAGTCCGAATTTCCTGAAGATTATTAATAAGAAGAAAAGTAAGTTCTCTCATCCTTTATTCGTTATTTTCAGTGATTAGAGGCTGACTTTGAAATTATAACACCGTTACTCAAATTAGTGATCGAAAGTCAATTATATATATACAAAAAAACAATCATTTTAAGCAAATCACCAGAATGTCTTTAATGTCCTCCTGCCATTAGCATGGATGCTAGTCTGTTCTTAAAAAAAAAAAAAAAAAAAAAAGACTATACAAAATAAACTCAACCTTTGTTACTTACTTAAGAGCAAAATGCTGCCTATACTCAGCAAATAAATCTTAAAAAAAGAGAGAGATATTGTTCCCTGAGATGGGTTAACATGGTTAAATAAATGGTTGATTGCGCTTTTATTTATCAGCCTTTTTACTAAAAGTTTTTTCCGGAATGATTTATTTATAGTTTCAGAAACGCTGATTTTTCCGTTGGTTGTCCGCGCGTGCTGATGGAACGCCAATCACGCGTCAGTTAACAGGCGCGTGCCGGCCACAGCTGATTTGCATTCGGTGACGCCCACAAATCTACATAAAAGGCAAAGCTCACGGCGCTGAAATGGCGGAATAAACGGCAAAAAGAGACAAGACACTTCCTCAGAGGTAGAAGTCTTATTTTGTCTCGAGTCTGTGCCAATTAAAATGTATATTATTCAGCAGCGTAACAACCCCTGTGAAAATACCAGAAATCTGGAGTTGATACATCTCTCTCTCTCTCTCTCTCTCTCTCTCTATATATATTCATTCAGTAGGCTATATTGTACTGTCCTGATGGGAAAAAACCCCCAATAGAAACCGTCATATAGAATTTGTAATGGTTATAATGGGAATTGTACTGGTTTTAATGGAAACTTTGATGGTCCCTGTGGGTCTCTACTGGTAATTTGTTGCCTTCAATTGATGGCATATTCAGTCTAGTGGATACCATTTAGGACTGGTAATGGATTTAATGATTAGCTGATGGTTTGTAGTGGAAAACTTTAGAATTTCTGTGCTGGTTTCTATTGTTTTTGTTGCTGCCCCCTCCCCCCAGCTGTGTAGATTCACTGTATGTCAGGGGTGTTTTTTTTGTTTGTTTGTTTGTTTGTTTTTTCCTTCTTTTCATTTTTAATATTTCTTTACTTAAATCTGTTTATATAAAACAACCGGGTTTCACAGGCATTTCATTAAATTTGTTTGTAACTGAAATGCATAAGCTTTTTAAGCTTTAGTCTATTAATAAAAGTGCAGTAACCTAATCAGTCAAGGTTTACGTTAGTTAGCCTTGCGCGTAAACGTACACATACGAAAGTTTTTCAGAACTTACGATATTTTTACGAATGCTAAATTTCTTGTGTAAACGCTCCTATTCGATATGGAATTATTCCCATTCTCGGGAAAACGGTTCAAGAAATCTGGACTGAGTGGCATCCCAGTCATGACATCATCCAACGCTAACCGAACGCATGGATTACTCTGGTGTCTTCATTTCTTAAAGCTGCAAAGAAACCGACAAGTTTGTCGTTGAAAAAAGTTTATTTACATATATTACAAGAATAGCACTGACGGGTTCACCAAAGTTCACATTTAAACACATTCCTATAACGTGTATTGTTATAGCTACTCTCAAATACTTTATTCAAATCTGACACACTAAAGGTTTAGTCTTCAAGTTCAAAAGGAAATACCGACTATAGGGGTTTGTTCTTGCATCGCCACTAAACTAGTGCACGGAAATAAAAACGTGGGACATTTCATTAACGGCACGTAAAGAACAACGCAAATCTGCTAATGAGCTACGGAAGTAAAACATGGCGGAGCTCTGGCGCACGTCCTCCCAGAGCTCTGCTTCAAGTCAGGTTCACAAACGCGACCATTTTCTGAAAAACAGATCTAACAGCTACCACTGTTTCATATTTAAATCATAAACGGTGGTGTGAAAAAGTAAATACACCCCCTGAAAAGTTGTTTATTTACTTCATTATCATTGCACATTCAATATTTGAACCTCAGTGCTATTAATGAAAATAACACACTGAACTAATCTAACAGCAAACTATATATATATATATATATATATAATAGGTCTAAATAATTTCGCAATCATTTAAATACTAAATACTGTAGATCTAAAAACATTATACATTTTAAGAACAACTTTTCAGGGTTGTACCTACAGCAAAATGCTGGAAAGTGTGTGTCTTGGTGCCATCACTGACGAAGAATATTGTTACCTGATAAGCTTCATTCAGTGAAGTTCAGATTTTATAAATATGTAAAGTCAAATATCTACGGTTAATGTTCCTTAAACTCCAAAGTGCACTGTAAAGCATTCACTTCTATGACACACTTCATACAAATGAATTTTAAATACAGTTTCCTTTTCTTTTCTTTTTTAACACGCCCTTGTTGACTTTTTCCCCTCACCAATTCCCCTTGTTCCTCTTGAGGGCTGTTCAAATGCTTCATTATCTGAAGGAAAACCTTTTTAGATGACCCTTTTGGAGGACTGAGATTTCATATGTATTTACTCAGAAGTTACTGTGATCTGATATTTCCCTGTTTACAAAATCTTCATATAAATCTATGACCATTAGCCAGTTACTCCATATATACATGGACTGATGACGTGACGCGTTTGTTTTGGTCTCGTCACGGCTGGCCAGTTAAGCGCACCAGCAGGTTACAACTCTAGATCAGGAGTATTCAAGTAAAGTTTCTGGAGGTCCGGTTACATAAACGTTCTTGCTTACAAAGATCTGCATAAGAGACTAACGTGATCGATTGATTGGTGACTATGGTTATTTTTAAATTCTTAACGATTAAAGACTAGTTCATTTCAGTTTCGTTTTGTGGTGGTGCTTTATGTTTGATCAACACATCTGATCAACGCCACCGAATGATGCAGGGAGAATAAAGACAAACTTCTTTGTCCAGCCATCTTTAAAGGTTATGTTTTCATCGCCAACTTTTCTTTAAACGGGCGTCATCAGCGCACTGATCAGACCACAGAGCAGGTAAATATAGTGAAAAATCTGTGAACATTACAGCTTGATTCTGGTCCAGTGAGCTGCCTTCAGCTAAGTCATTTACATAAATGCATGTGATTTGACTAAACCACAATAATTTTTTGAAGAAATTGGTTCCCTCTGCTGAAACCCTTTGCTGGGTCCACATCCGATCCTTGTTCTAGATAGATATCTAACATAACTGTAATATATATATGTATGTATGTATATATGTATGTATATTTACAGAACTCAACTCATAACTTTTTGTCAAAAGTTAAATAGTAAGAATATCCAGGAAATTCGCCCAACTGCTTATTGGTGAGGGCGTGTCGTCAAAGTCGTGTTAAAGACCCTTCCGAACTGGAGTTCTAGCATTTTACACTTCACTTCCATACTACAGCAAGTCCCAACTTTCCAACATTCAAACGTTAGTTGCCAGCGAAGCTTTGTAACTTAAAAACATAAATTCATGTGGCAACAAACCTACTTACTAGTTCATACTGGCACGTTGTTTCCACATAGTCACATTTACAGGATTTTTATTTATTTATTTATTTATTTATTTATTTATTTATTTATTTATTTATTTAAAATGATTGAACTCTTGGATAGCCAAGTATTTTGTTTAATAGAATTTCCACGTAAGTGCCTGAAATGGATGACAGAAGCACCCTTGGTGGAAAGAGGCATTGATAAAAGATTTATCCATGACATCACTGGAGATGGTGTAGTCGTGTGCAGTCGTGCTCGGTTCCTCCCTCACAACGATGAAGTCGTAGAGTCCACTACCTCTCGTCCATTACACACGGTAGGAACTACGGTCGCGGCTGAAGCTGCGGATGGAATATCAAACGTTTCCTTGTCAGTTCGAGTGAAAGAACATTTCAAGTATTAAACTTTTTTTTGCGCACAGAAACATGATGCAATCTCAGTGTAACCGTGCTGATCACTCAAGCATGTAAAGGACTTTGACATACGTCTGTATGACGAAGGATATTTTTTTTTTCTAACCTTAAAGGAATACGCCAGCAATTTCAAACCTCATCTATAACGAGATACTATCAATAGAGTATATGTTTTTAACCACAGACACTTTTTTCCCCCCCTGTACTGTGAAAAATAACGGTTCAGTAAATCAACTAACTGGTTCAGAATGGAAGTTTATAAATGTTTAAAATACGCAAGAAATAAAAGACTCGGGAGAGTAATGTAATAGAAAAGTAATCAACAACGGTTAGTTATTAGACAGTAGGTTGAAATACGCCATAGAATTCCTTTACCCCTGATAAGGATGAAGCAGGTATTTGACTACCGTGTGAGTAGGTGGAGCTGGGGGCCGTAGTGGCCGAGGAGAACCGGTTGTCCTTGGCCCTCAGCGTCGTCACGTTCTTCTGCGGCTGGAACAGTATGATGTGGATCTTGGGGGCGAAGAGGCAGCCGAGAACCACCGAGCCGCTCAGACTCACCGAGATGCACATGGTGGTTGTCTGAACCTGTGGAGTACACCGAGAGACACGGGTGTTAAGACATTTCTAAGCAGATAGCGATACAGTACAGATGACTACCTTATAGCACCATGTTATAATTCAAAAGAATTTACTAATTTATTTATTCATTTACATTTCACCTAAACGCCTCTCGTCACATTTTGATATTTGGATCATTTTTACTCTGCTTCGATCAGCAATTATGTGCTGCACAAGAAGCCCATGTATCTGTACCGACCTCTACGTTTTTTTTTTTTTTGTGGCGTGCATCATTAAGCTCCCAGATCACTTCTGGAACGCTCACCTCTTTTCTCCTGTTGCCTAAAACTCTTTATTGTAAATGATATTATTAGCATATTAAAAAGCAGACTCGATATTTAAAAACCCAATTAATGATAGAAAATGCAAAGAATTGTACATTTGAACGTCATTTTTATTCATCAGTGCCTCATTAATAGAGTAAAGTGTCATATTTATTTATTTATTTTTTAAATGACATCATTACTATTTGTGATTAATCGGTTCTCTGCACGTACTTCCCGACTCGGTTATCGCTATCGCTATGTAAAATCCAATATCGGTCGACCTCTAAGCGAGTCCGCATCAATCCTCTAGACACCAGGAGCACGACGACCTCACCACCGGGCCTTTGTTGTTTTCTTTCAATGATGCCATCAATGACGAGTGTCTCGTTTTAAGGGAGCAGACCTCCATTCGTGCACACGCTGCAGGGCTCCTGAATTCAGAGAACCTTCTTAGCTCTGCAGATTGCGCCTAATATTCTTCAATTTTAGCAAGCAGAAGCTTCTGAAACCTTGGAGGATGCTTTCATGCTGTCAGGGACAGGTTAGCATTTCATTCAGCAGACCTGCGGCGTGACTACAAAAAAATCTTCTGCTTTTTTTTTTTTTTTTTCCTCGAACATCATCAATCTGCACAATGCAGAAAACACGGACGTTCTTCAAAGTGAGCTTGAGGTTACTTGAGGACATTTTTTCCTGTTCATTAGGATCATTATCGCCGCCACAGTGTTTGTAGCTGTTCTTTTCAGTTTCATGTCATCCTACGGCATTCTCCCATTGCTGGCTTTTACACGAAATGCCATAACTTTTTTTTTTTTTGTGGCTGTCTTCAGTCGCAGTGGCACTAAATCATCTGCTGGTGAACGCATGCTAAATGATGCACTTTAAGACCGCCAGTCTCGACTCACGAGAAAAGAATTCTTTTTACGGTGTGCAGTTTTTGTCTACGAAAATCGTACAACGTAAACGCGGATGTACCATCCCAGCAGAGGTCTGGGGGAAAAACTTCGAGTCGTCTCCCGCAGTAACGTCTGCGTTTACATTTCTGTTTAAATTCTCACTGATTTAAGACGTGTCTCAGAGCGCAGGCAAAGAATTACATTTGTGTTCCATCACTTTTTTTTTTTTTTGTCTCCGTTTGAAAACTTCTGTTCCATCCACGTTGTTACTGCAAACTCGACAGACACCAGCGTGTGACGAGCAGAGCTCATTTGGGATCGCCCCCTGCACTACTCTGCGGCACGCCGTAAAATGCTGGACGAAATACCAAAGCGAGGCTTGACAGGAGCCAAACCGCTGTGGGAAAGAAAAAGGAGAGTGAGGAAAATACGAATCTCTTTGTTGCGCTGACAATCGCTGCACTTTGCTCCCGTCTGCGAGGCCGAGGGTGGCGTGCTGAATCCCATCGCCGCAAGCCTCCCTTTTATGCCAGAATACATTAAAATGTATTATTTTCCAAACTGTTTCCATACTCAGACGGAGCTCCTCATTAGTTATGATTCTACATTTTAAACATGGCCAAAGGCTCCATGAATACATTTTTAGACCGTTGTAAACGTCTGCTATATCTTGATACCGCGGATCGCTAGGTCTAGGTCTAAAATCTGACGCAGAAATGACGAAACTTTTGGGGGGAAAACAGGTTTTTAGACCTATTAAACAAAGGCCATGTTCACCACAAAAGCTTTAAGTAACGTTTCCTACTAATACGCACGTCTCCGCAACAAACAGAGAGCAGCTGGTACGATAAGGCTGCCTGCGTAATGCCGACCGAACCCTAGAAAACGTTACTGACTATGAGCATCGTTCGCACATTTATCGGAAAGTAGCCCTTGTACAAGGAGACTCTGCACACAACCTGTAACACTGGATGCTCATGTGAACTCCTCGTTAGGGGGAAAAAAAAATGGTTGACGCCATCACAAGTCGACAGGACATTTTTGCAGAATCAACTTTTCATAAGTGTTGAAAGTTTGATTGCATACGTCTTGGTATTGCGCAACACTACCGTCTCGAATCATTTTTTCGGATCGTAGCCGAGCTACCTTAAAAATAACGTAGGTTTTTCCTGGAATAATCTGCTTTCTAAAACTATCCAGCTGGACCCAGAGTATTGGAGCGAGCCCTCTTTTGTATCTGTTGTTTTTTTTTTAACGATTTGATGTCTTACAATTCTAATTACTGAAGTATTATTAACTGCTCTGTTTTGGCGTGCTCTGTACAAAGCATGCCAATTTTTTTTTTTTGTTTGTTTGTTTTTAAATATTTGTGCATTTAATTAGCTTCACAATAAAATGAAAACGTCACAGTTGATTTTCCTCAGTTTGACAAAGTCGCTTCGGTGTAGTTCGCTGCTTTTTCTTAAGTAGCTCACCGTGTAGCTTTAACAGAAGGTTTGGTTGCAGCGGAGCTACTTTAAACCAAGAGTTTCTGTAGCGTGACCAGTTGCAAATGCAAAGTAACTCCCCCAGCGCTGTTTTCAGAATATACATGCAGTGTATTTTTGATCTACGAAGTTAGGTAGCAGCTTCCCATCATGCTGATGAAACTTTGTTCAATTAGCTATTGTTTTTCAGAAAATATAACCTCAATCATGAATCGAGCTACTTTTGTCATAACGCTTTTAGGAAAGTTATGAAACTACGTTTTTCGTTGCGTAACGCTGCCTGTTACGTTCCGTTTCCGTGCATTCTCCGAACGTATACCTAACGCGTCGACTTTCGACGTGTTCACAGCCTTTTCTTTTAAAGACGCGCCTCTTGCCGTCTTTCTCGCTACGTGACACGTTATTCTGTTCTCCTGTTGTCATCGGATCAACCGGATCTAGGGATACATTGCAATTCTTTCCTCAATCCGGTCTCCACTTTGCACTGATGAGGAAACGCTGGCTTTCTTCCCGGCACTGTGATCTTTTCTGACAGCCTGGCGTTGCCGCTCACACAGCCTTGGGCCGTTCTTGATGACTGTGTTTACCGTGGAGCTAACTCGGTTCTGACATCTCGCACCACACGGCAAAACGAGTCCGCTGATAAAGTGCGACAGGCCGCCCACGGTCTGCCGGAGGGACTCGTAACGCACTCGAGTGTTACGTGCTCACGCCTCGGCGAGTTGTGTGTTTGCGTTGGTTGATTATTTATTTATTTATTTATTTATTTATTTATTTTTGCTGAATTTATCTGGTTAAAAAGCCCTGTCCGTTGTGGCATGTCCGAACTGCATGTATAATAAATTGCCGTTTTTATGGGTAGTGTTTTAAAAAATCAAAGAAGCCTCAGCATATCAAAGCAGCATTTACCCATCCTTTAGAAGATGTGCATTTTGTTACTTGAACATACAATTGTTGTTTTGCGGTTTTATGGGAAAATGTAGTGGGGTGTCGTTAATGGTGGAGTAAATGATTTGTGCCTGACAGCTCCAGGGTCCCTGGTTTGATTATGAGCTCGGGTTACTGTCTGCACGTTCTCCCTGGGAGTTTCCTCCAGGTTCTCTGGTTTCCTCACACATCCCAAAAATATGCCAGTTGGTGGGTTGTCTATGATAATTTGCTCCTAGGTGTGAGTGAGTGTGTGTACTCCCGCCTCAAGCCTACTGTTCCCGGGATAGGCTCCGGATCCGCTGTGACGCTGACTACGATGAAATTACCGAAGATGAACGAATATGAGGTTCAGAAGCTTCAGTCCATTACCGAAACCTGTTTTCATTTCTTCGGCGCTAAAAATCAAGTGCGTTTCTCAAGGACTCGCTCAGCAACGAAAGATGGTCGAGCCTTCCGCTTCACTCCCAACTGACCCTTCTTCCACTTTTAAAGCTGGTTAAAAAATGGTTTTGTTGCAGAATATTACCAAGAGCTCTGAAGCTCATTGAAATGACCTGATTGTTTTAGTTTTAGAAACCTCTAAGGGATGACGATAAATAGTCTGTCTTAGAGCGAAAGTATGCAATCTCCTGTGTAAACATGAGTTTTTCACATCAGTTTAAAATACAGTAAATTGGGTTAATAATAATAATAATAATAATAATAATGTATTACATTTTGAAATGGTTGCATATGATAAATGTTTAAATAAGGACTGTTCATGGTAGTGCACTCATGGTACATGGTAGAGGTATGATCTTAACTCACCCTGTAGTCACTTGCGGTGACGTAGAAGATGGGCTGAAAGGCCAGCCAGATGATGCAGGTGGTGTACATGGTGAACCCGATGAACTTGGCCTCGTTGAAGTTCTCGGGGCACTTCCTGGTCTTGAAGGCGTAGAACGTGCACAGGACGATGAGGATGCAGTTGTAGGTGAGTGACACCAGCATGCTGGAATCCAGACTGTTGCACTTCAGAGTCACCACGTCACGCCTCTCGGGACTCATTTCCTTCCTGACACCTGGTGCCTCCACCAGGAGCCATACCAATGCCACCAACAGCTGGGCAGAGATCAGCACACCACAGATGGCCACTTGTGATGCGGGGCTGATGAAACGAGGCCGCTGGGCACCGTCTCGTACTCCACCGAAGATCCGCGCAATACGATTGGTCTTGGTGAGCAGGGCGGAGTAGCACACAGCGAACGAGGTGCCGAGGCCGAGACGTCGCAGGACACAGACAACTGCCGACGGCTTAGCAATGTAGATGAAGGTCATGGCGTAGCACAAGAGAACCCCCAACAGGAGGATGTAGGACAGCTCACGGCCACTAGCCTTCACCACTGGAGTGTCGTTGTGCCGTAGAAAAACTCCAGCCACGGCCAGGGTACACATCATACCCAGACAGGCGATGGTCACAGGTCCTACAGCCCAGGCATCTGACCAGTGGATGTATTCTTCTGGAAGCTCGTAACAGCCAGTCAGGTTGGCCAAAGGCCATTCTCCAAAGCCGCAGTCCTCACAGGTGAACTCGTCTAGAAGGTACTGATGGGCTTGGCAGGGGATGCAGATCCAGCAGCAAACGTCCCCGGGTTGCATGCTCTTGGCCTCGTTGGGATGGCAAGGGTCGCTGCACTGGGAGGTCGGCGCTGGTCCTCCGGCCCAATGTAAAGTGCTGGTATTAAGAACCAGACTTTGGGCCCAGTAACCTACCTTCCTGTAGGCATACCTTCCGTTCTCTTGCTGATAATGGAAGATGTTGTAGCGGCCCAAGCAGTCACCCGAAGAGGTGAAGCGCACCACGTTCTCTGTATCAGCAGGTCTAAATGGAGCTATTTAGTAATGGTAGAAAGGGGGGGGGGGGAAGGGCAGTGAAATTTAGTAAAAAGATAATAATGAATAAAAATGGTTTCATTTAGAGAACACATCCTTCATTAGCACATTTACTAGCCGGAAAATGATCTCATCCTGCCTTCAGCAAAGCTTTTGAAAAATGTTAAGGCTTTGAGCTATGGTTGCTAATTATCACCACCTGCTGGCCAAAACACTTTAATGTGCATTTATTTAATGCTGTGAAAAATAGCTCTTTATTATGGGTCATCAAAAGGCCATGATTAACACCCAGATCAATAATAAATAAAAAAAACAGCTGGAGACTGGAACGAGCATAGCGTCTCCACTGATCTTCGAGAGATGAAACACCGTCGGTGGGCTTATTTGCTGAAATCCCATGGGCTTTACTGTTGAAACTGTCTACACCACCTCTGATGTATTGCATGTATAAAGTGCGGCTTTTAATGATTACAAAAATGACGTATTTAACCGCTAATTGTGGCTGAATCGACATTTTCTTCTTTCAGGCTCTACCAGATTTAAAATCCTCTCTCTGCTCATCTTTTCTTCTCATAGTTTCTCTCTGTGCAGCTACGCTGACTGGAGCTGTGTGGTAACCTAATAATTACAGTTTTCAAATCTGAAATTCAGCAACACATCCTTTTAATCAGCAGTAAAAACAACGTGCATCACAGGCCATTCATCTGAAGTATGCCTGAACATTCGTAGAAATAGCTCTCCTCTCTTTATACAGGGAATACTTGATGGATAAACATTGTTGATAATGAATGAAAGACGGTAGGTGGCAATTAGCATTATGCAAAGCAAATTGTGCTAATTGGTCCCACTAGCTTTCAGCAATTGCTATTCATTTTGAAGCATCCTTTTTATGAAGCTGTGGTAAACATTTGTAATCGTCAGTCACGCCACTCACCATCAAACTTGGTCTTGAGGATGAACTCTCGGTAGAACCTTTTGCCGTTGCCAGGCTTCATGGCGTCGCACACTCGTGTGGTGTTGGGGCACACGGCCTGCCGCATGTTATGCAGAGCGTGCGCCATCGCGTAGACGGCGTTCACGACGAACATGATCTTTGACTCCTGCTTGAACGAGCCATCCCTCAGACTGTGTCTGGCGCAGCCCGGCTCGTGCAGCCGACACCCGAACTTGTGCTCCCAGAATTCTCTGAACCAGGGGTTGCGTGTGTTGAGCTCTGGAGTGAGTTTGGTGAAGTAGTCCTCGAACTCTCGGATGGAGTAGGAGGCGAGCTCGATGGTGAAGGCCCCGTTGGCCGCTTTCTCACTGCCGTGCACCACACTCTCCTGCGCCCCCCAGCCATCGCTCGCCACCCAGATAAAGGTGACATTCATGCGTGCTGCTGCGACCAGAAGCTCCCTGGCGTCCTCGCTGCGTGTGAACAGGATCACCACTTTGGCGTTGGTCTTCTGCTGCAGTGAGCGGATCACGGTCTCGTAATTGCCCCGATTCATGGACCGGCTGACTTTAACCGAAGTGGCGATACAGATCTGGCGCACACGTGCTTCCTGCTGGAAAGCGTCGATACCCGTCTCACCATAGTCACCCTCTGAGGCCACTGTTGAGACGTAGGTCCAGTTAAAGTAGCGCAGGATGTCAGCAATAGCTTTTGCCTGGTAGAAGTCTGGCGGCACGGTTCGCGCAAAGTAGTCATAGCGTGATTTGTCGCTCAGCTTGGCACTGGTGGAGGCATAGCTGATCTGAGGGATCTGGAAGAGCCGCAGCAGGTTGGCCACCTGGAGACATTTGGGAGGGGGGGGTGGAGAGAAGACAGTCCTGATGTCCTATACCAAACCCTATCAAAACATTTTTTGTGTCTGGTGCTATGAGGCTGGTGCAGATAACCAATAAGGGAAGCTTATAGCTACATTATGAGCAAAGGGAAGAGCTTTTCTTTAATATCCCAATGATATATAATATGTGGAAAATGATCCTAGGCCTTAAGGCTACTCCAAGAATCTATCCATTGCATATACCGTGCACAGGTGTAATCCAGTGCAGTTAAACGGCTCGTACTCTTCAATTTGCAATTACTGTTTTTATGCCTTGAGATGACAATTGTCAGGAAGCAAGAGAGAATGTGGCCATCAGGAGGTACCTGGGCAATTCAGTAGGTTTACAGACCTAGTGATAGACTCCTCCCAACATAAAAATTCATATAGATTGCCAGGGATTCTCTGCAAAGCTTGCTGACAAGCAATCAGCCAGACACTCCAACCTCCAAGCCTGCCGATGTCACCACTCTATGAAAATATTGCCTCTGGCTATGTATCTGCTCAGCATGGAGAGGGATTTGGATCCTACAAAGCCTCTATCTTCATTCGTTATCTAGCTCATCTGGGAAAGTCGTTTCTGCTTGTTTAACCATGGGACTTGGGCAGGTTTCATTCTGATGGATCGAGATAACAGCTGCAACCAAAAACAACAGATAAGGAATATTGTTATATTTATCCCAGGGCACAATCAGGTTAAATCTAGGTGTCGACATCTTGCTTTTATGGTTCACTATAATGGTTGCCAGTGGGCACAGAGGGAGGGGAAAGTATTGAGTTTGTCCAAACGTTTTTGCTTACTCTCAACATGAAACATTCATATGGATATTTTAAAGGGCATGGAGACCAAATGATTCATTTAGATCCAGCTGTGGCATTTCTTCCTTAACTGTGTTATACATGCAGTTCGCGAATTGAACTTTCAGGCAGACATTCAGGTGGATATTACATCTACATACTTATTTCCCAAAGCTTTCAGAGCAATCATTGGAGGAACTCGGGGAAGCCATTCACTCTGCAAATTGGAGTGACAATTAGGCCCGCCGGGAGAGCCAGCTAATGACGGAAAGTCAGTGTCCACGCGGATTCACATATAGCACGAGGCTGCTCCACATTAAAATACCATTAGTCTGATGCTTCTCAGGACAATTGTTCTGCTTTAGGATCAATTTTTGCCTTTTTGTATTTTAATGACTTAAATTACACGGACATCATGATCTGACCTTAGGTCAGACTTCCCTCTGAGACACTCCATACGTTCAGTTCATGAGCTCGAGATGTGGCAATGCTCAGTAGACTAAATCCGATAACAATACTCCTAAGGGGTTGCATGCAATTTTCTCCCTCCCAACTTTAAATTCCAATTTCGAGTACTACCTAAGGCAAATCCATTTAAATTCAGCCCCCAGACACGCACTGTATGGCTGTTGTTATTGTATCCGTCTCTGCATGCATGTGGCTACGGGATTCTTCTTCAAGCTGAAAATAATCGTATCCTCTGAATATATGCAACAGTTTGCACTATAATGCTACTAGCTTAGGAAAAATAAAAGTTCCTCAAGGGATCTTCGAATAGTCAGAGCTTCTTAACTTTTCTAGAAGTTGTACATGGAACTTTCTTATTGTATAGGTATAGGCTTATTGTAAATGGTAAATGGACTGCACTTAGATTTTTTTTTAAACTTAGCAGTTCTACAAAGCGCTTTACACTGTGTCATTCACCCGTTCACATACACACTCACACACCAATGGTAGTAGAGCTGCCATGCAAGGTGCTAACTTGCCATCGGAAGCAACTTGGGGTTCAGTGTCTCGCCCAAGGACACTTCGGCACGTGGAGGCACGTGGGCCGGGAATCGAACCGCCGACCCTACGATTAGTGGACAACCCACTCTACCGCCTGAACCACACCATACATTTGAAATGTATGTTTATTCCATTCCAAAATGGTTAAAGACCATTAATTTGTTTAAACATTTGTTTCTTTCCCTTAAAAAATATTTAAGAAACCAACATTTTTACTCATTTATTTTATACAGAAGAGTGTAGATGGATTGTGACATTCGGTGGCTGTAAATCTTGTGGAAACCATTAAAGTGTCTATGTAGAACTATACAGCAGAGGGTTTCCCTGTGAGAAAAGGATCCATGGAGGTACAGCTTCGATCCTGAGCTCGGCTTACTGTCGGTGTGGAGTTTCACATGTTCTCAACGCTGTGCAAAAACATGCCAGTCGGTGGATTGCCGCTAGGTGCGAATGAGTGTGTGACCCGCGACGGACTGGTGTACCATCCAGGGTGTATTCCTGCCTCGTTCTCAGTGTTCATGGGAGAAACTCCAGATCCACTGTGACCCTGCCCAGGATAAAGCACTTGCTAGAGATGAATAAATGAATGAATACCACCGGCTCGCTCAATAAATAAATTCACACACTTAAAATCTGCATCTTGTGTTTTTATATGTTTCTGTAAAGCTGCTTTGAGACAATCTCCGTTGTTAAAAGCGCTGTACAAATAAAATCGAATTGAATGAAAAAGCTCAAATCCTCAACACCCTGCGAGTAACACCTTACTCTTATGGTATAGCTGTATTTTTAATTCTGTAGCCCTGGAAGAACACCACATCATGTGAAATGCTACCAGCACGGCCCCGTCCACCTGCTGACGGACATTAGATGTGATGTGTTGCGGGGTTCACATGCTTAACACTGCATGACAGCCATGTTTTAGGAGCCCGGTAAGTTCAAGGGCCACCGGAGACCAGATGAATCACTGACCTAAGGAGGAGAAACTGAGGGAATGTAATTCGTTTAGACAAGCGCGAATCTGGTCGGGACCAAGACACCCGTTCGCTATCAGTACTCCCTACCGAGGGAGACTCGTCCTGTTCGTACCGTCTAAGATGCAAACCTAGCCCTTTTTGCGCATTAAGATTTCATTTACGTGTCACTGCATTTGTTTCTTTCCCTTTCCCTTTGGCATCTCAAGTGGAGTGTATCAGAGTGCATCAGAACGGCACTGAAGCGTTTGACAGAGAGCAGCTCAGCTGTTGTTAGCAGTCAATCACCCTGCACACATTCGAGACACACACCAGCAAGGGAGAGACGTCACTAATCTCACTCTGTTTCTCCTTTTCTCTTTTTTTTTTTTCTTTTCTTTTCTCGCAGCCTGCCTTGGATATTCAGTCCCCACACACCTAAATGAATATTTATCATCTCGCCATCCTGTACGTATGCATGCAGGTGTTCTATTGGAGCGTTCAATGACATCTGTCGGAGTTCAGTAAGGCAAATAAAGTACAACTGTCCCTCTACCAGAGAGAGAGAGAGAGAGAGAGAGAGAGCATTTCGGGGAATTTGTTCAAATCCAATTCGAAAGGAAGCAACTCACTGAGCTCCTTATTTTGAAGAATTTAAGGGTCACATTTCAGGTGTCCTGTTCAGTTTAGGCAATCCGATTTTTAGGCAGTTCTGCTCACCTTGCTGTCGAATTTAGATCCACATGGATGACCATTCTGTTGCTCTGACTATGGAGTGTGAGCAAGTGGAAATAAAGCTTTTATTCCAGCTAACAGTTGTACATGGCTAACCTGCTAATTCGCTAGCGGCGCTATTCAGCGAATAGTATTCTAGCTGTCTGGTTAAAATTAAAAAACGCTAACACAGCACAGCCTTACAGCTTATATAGCTAGATAACCCTGCTAACGTTCTGTTTCCAAGCTAATCTTGCAGTTTATGGCAATATTAATATGCAGCTAACTTTGTTTCGTTTCTGACTTTTTATAGTTAGCCAGCTACACTACTCAGAAAATGGAAGTAAAGCTGTATATTTAAGTTATTTTATTTCATGAGCATAGCTAACTTAGACCGCTACCTTGCTAGTCACCAAGGCTTGCTAGTTTTGGGCTAGCTAGCTAGCTATGTTATTCATATTCATCGAAGAGTAGTTCTTCAACAAAAACGGAGCTACTGCTAGTTCTGGATCGAGCCTCACGTTTTGTAAGCTGAAAAACTAGCAAACGGTGTAAATGTGCACGCTAAAAGTTGCAACGTTTTGATGAGGCCGAAGCGTTTCTCAAATGTCTTGAGCAGATCGTTGAAGTCCTGAATGAGCGAGGGACCTTCGACAGATGCAACTACTGAATGGAAAACAGCTTCAGGCAGGGACAGAGAGATGAGAGAGTAAAAGACAGGAAGTGGTTGAGAGATGAGGAAGATAAAAATAGTAATCATGTGAGCCAGAGCGAGAGAAAGTGGGGATAAAACGAGCAGAAAAGCACGAGCGCTACGGACCGAGCCGGAGACCGAAAGGCTTCTTATGGGTGAAGCGGTGTGGCGCTTTGACCCCACATGCGAGTGGATCGAAAGCGGAGTGTCTCGTGACGCAGTTCGGCCGCTTTTTACCGTCCCGCTTTCAACATGAAAGCCCCATCTGTTTCATCAGCTCCTGCGCCAGGCGTGTGGGCATCCCACACACAGCTACAGCACTACAGCTTCAGCCAGAGAAGTTAAAAAGAGCCTCCCTTCACAAGCAGTCGCTTAGATGAAAGAAATAAATCACGGAAAATTAAATTTCATCCTTCAGATTCGGAGGACTCGAGCCGAATGGAAATTTGCTGCCATTTAATTTCCTGAATATCGTCTGTAAACTCCCATAATGGGATTTATATACTGTAGATGATGTGCAGGTTCTCGGTGAGAGTTCCCATGCAGCATATTATTAGCATTATTAGCATTCTCTAAAACACGAAGAACAGGTGAGGTCTCTGTGTGAGTGACCTTGTGCAACTCGGAGAGGCTAGATGACTCTTATTAATACTCCTCATCCTGTGAGCCTCTGTCTCGTCCTGTTTGGTTTGGAGCTGCTCTAACTCCATGGCTCTCAAAGTGAGGGCCAGAGCCTAACCTTCTTTCTTTCTTTTTTTTTTCTTTTCTTTTTTCGCTGATCTAATGAGCGTGGAGGTCACCGTTATACCACAGCGCTGTTGAATTCTCGATTCCGGTTGGTCAGAGGTTCGGCTCCGACGGCGTTCATTCTAACACGTTAACGTTTCTACGTACACCGTGACTTCTAATGCGCACGCGCTATGTAAATGGATTAAAAAAAAAAAAAACGTGTGCAGTCGTTGATACGGATATGTTTTTCTCTGGGCAGAAATGTATTTAATGTTTTTGGAAGGAGTCTCCAGTGTCAGTGCTCTTGTAACGTTTTCCTGCCACGGGGACGCATCGGTTTACGTTTTGCGGTCTCTCCGTAACGTGGCAAGCTGCGTTTTATGTTGTCTTTTATTTTAAGAGATAATAAGGTAAATATGAATCTACCCCCAGCGTTATTGGTTTTGGTTCTGTGGACGGAAAGCTCAGTAATAAAAAGCCTCTTCTAAATAACCATTTCAAAATATATTTACATAACGGACTGGACGGGTAAATAGTTGGATTATATCAGAAGTCCAGTCGTTTTCACAGGAAAAAAAAAAAAGGTCCTTGTATTCAAAACCTTTTGCGAAGCCTTCAAGGACAACTTCGCTGTGCGTGTTACTGCATGGCAATTATTATTCCCAATACTCTGCATGCACAAGGTCGGTTTTGTGCAAAATCTGTATTGTAATTTATTCTTTCACCTGCTGGAGGAAGCGATGAGAGCAGGAAGGATGAAAGAAGCCACATGACTAGCAATTGGTTTGCGTTATGAGAGCCGGTGTGAACTATGACGCGCCTGGAGAACCTGCCACACAGACACGCAGTATCCCAGGCAATATTCTGCTACTTTAATTAGAGCGCAGGAAGACTTTCAGTGAAAGAGTGACAGATCCAGCCTGAAATTTCGCAGCCAGAGTGAAAACTCCGGAGTGCCTCAGGCTTTGTGCATGAAATGAATTAATTGTAATGCGCGATTACTGAAGAATTGACGTTGTGTAATATTAAGATTCTGTATTCATATTTAATTCACTGTTTATTGCAACAGTGTTTACAAAAAAAAAAAAAACAACAAAAAAAATCTTATTGTTTGTTTCTCTAGGGAGGGGAGACGTTTAGTTCTCAAGACAACCGCACAACCAGTCTGCCATTCTCACCCACACACAAACTCAAATATAGATCTTTATATTACACACACACACACACACATGCACACCCCAAAGATAGCACAGTCTTCCGGTATCAGTCACACACCCACGCACCCAAACTTAACCTCAAAACAGTTGAAGCTGAAGCCGGTATTCATAACTCCCAGAAATACAATCATTCAGCTTGTAGGGACACGTTAGGTTACGTTCAATTTACCTGACCTGAGACAGTTTTATATCTGGAATTTATATTATACGTCATTACGGCCATCGTCGTCATCCAGTAGCACAGCAAAACAACCAATGAGGACAGCGACAGCAGTGACGTTATTTAGTGGAGGGATAGGGAAATTTGGGATTCACTTTATATTTTACATTTACACTTACACTTACGGCACTTGGCAGACGGCCTTATCCAGAGTGAGTGCATTTATACAACCGAGCAGTTGAGGAGTTAAGGGCCTTGCTGAAGGGCCCAGCAGTGGTAGCTTGGTGGTGCTGGGATTTGAACTCATGACCTTCCGGTCAGTGAGCTACCACTGCCCCAGTTGATATTTTAGGCATCAATTTAAGCAAAACTGGAAGCGATATCAAAAGTTACTGAGTAGCATCCAAAACTATTGCACAAGAAATGGGTGTGTGCATGCGGGATGTTTCACAGCACAGACTACGTCCACCTTAATCCGGATAGATCTGAAACCTGCCTTTTTCGTTTTTAAATCGCTCTCCATCCACGCTGGCGTTTTCAAACGTTTTCCACAAATCGCTTGCATCCCTTACATCCCTATACCGCACGTGCATGTGTAAAAACATAAGCAGCTTTGGTCTGCGCCATTTCCGTAAGGCGTTTATTTAAGAATGCAATCTGAAGGTTGTACAAAGTGACACTAATCTTTAAAGAGTAAACAAACTGGGTAGCAGGCACAACAACTACAGTACAACATCGTCCACCATCTTGTTTGTTTTATGTTGAATGGGTCACGTGACTAAAAATACGCCATCTCATTTATGAATGTCTCCGCTTTCTCAGTCCACACAGTGTGAAAACGCTGTCTTCGAGTTCTCCACTTGGGGAAGCGCTTTCGCCGGACTAAAACGCCGTCTCGGTGTGGACAGAAGGAACCAGGGACTTCAATTCCCAGCAGCCACTGCACCTCTGCGTCACGGTCACATGACCACCCGCACCTGAGTCTCATCCCGGTACAGCGCTCTATGTCTGGCTTCGTTGCGTCTCAGGTTGTCACGTTATGCTCTGCCGTGTCCTAAAGTGTTGGTTTAGGTGTGTTTTCCTTGTTTACGTTTGCTTAGTGTCTTTTTTTTTGTGTGTGTTTTGCTTGAACACTTATTAAACTTTGAATCTGCACGTACATCCGCCTCCATCTCCGCATTCGTGACAGGAAGGCCAAACCGTAGAGGGAAATGATGCGTTTTCAGATTAATCCGGATTAATATGGACGTAGCCTTTAGTCAATAAAGTGAGAGAAGGTCACTTTACGAATGTGAACCCTCAAGATAGACAGATCTGATCTGAGACCAAAATTGGAATTGTGCAATGAAGCTTGTTATATAAACATACACTCATTATGTTAGACTTCTTCACATCATTTAGTGACTCCTAATACTTCCTTCTCCAATCTACCTCACAATCCAGATGGCTTGCAGCAAGAAAAAAAAAAATACTTGTGTGGGGAGGGGAAAAAAACAAACAAAAAGAAAAACGCTCCCGGCTCCTAAAATGGCCGGGACGTCTGTTGCCATGTGCTGTCTGTTTTATATGCGTGTTCATCCACATCATGTTTGCTCAAGGCGCGTGCCAAGCGCCGTCTCCCTCATGCCAGCAGGCTGATTGAGCTCCAGACAGCCTGAAGGCTCCTCTTAGCTCATTCTACTCAGAGGAGGACAGGTGGCTCGGGTTCTGCCAAAGGAGCGTCTCCGGGGCTGTGATAGTCCTGCCACAGACGGAGGAAACTGCTCGAGAAGCCGCTCTAATTCCACCTGCTGTGATCTACGATGTGATCTAGAGTGAGGAGACTTTGGTGCTGTTTTGGATTATGACATGTGCGTGACTTGTATGTTCGGTATATTTATATAACGATAAAAGCGCGGTAAAAATTTCACTATTCATCCATTGTAGTCCGTTAAAAACAAACAACTGATAGTACCTTGGTCGAGTTCCTGCGTACGTTTCCTATTGCATGACGGTTCCTGTAAAAGTAAACGCTGTTCTGTTGACAGAAAACACTAACAAGAACAACAATGGAGGAGCTTAAAGATCTGCTTTACCAGATACTTGCCATTAGGTAGTGCTGGCCAAACATTCAGTGGTCTCCATGATTTCTGGTGCCACCCATATGTCCCTGTTTGGTACACCCGTTACCCTAAGAAGGCAGGGAACTACATTCGACCCGAGTACAGGTCGCGTAGCAATGGAAACAATGCCAAAATGTCTGGTAGAAAGGCTAGCCTCTCGCTAGCTAGCTCTCTCCTATCGCACGTCACGGCTACACCACAGTGCGACCGAACGCTTCAAGATAAGCTCTTCTTTTTTTCCTGTTGTGCCATTCGCCAGCCGTTCCATCCCCATCATATACCACTCTTTGTACCTTCCTGACCTGTTCGTCCCTTTTGACCTTCCACTTTCCTTATATGGTTTATGCTTCCTGTTCCTGTTGTTTTGGTGTTTAATTAATCATGCTTATTCCTTGTTTGTCCTGAACTAATTTGCCTGTTTAAACGCTGTGTTTGCGACTTATTTTTGAGTCCTGGTGTGCTAGAGTCTAGTTCTTGGGTTTTGACCCTGCTTCGCCCCCCCCCCCCCCCCCTTTTGTATTTTAACCTCAGCGTTCGACGATCCATGACAGTGGTGATAGAATTCCTCTGAGTAAACATACTGAAAAACGACTGCTGCCAAATTGCCAAAAGTCACACCTTACACGTATCAATAAACGTCCACTTCTGAAGTTGTGAAGGTCACAAAAATGTGCCGTTCACATGGAATATTCTCATATAAACATGGTGAACACATGACCACATTTAAGTCATACCTCACCTGATTTAACTGATTTATTCGGGCCCACACCCGCGCTCGTTCTGTGAATGCGACAAGGAAATTAGATTGAGGGTGTGCACCACAAATAGCAAAATGTGACTGAGCTCCAATCACAGTCTGGCGCTTTGCTTCATTTATTTTTGAGGCCATTACAAATATGTAAATAAGTAAATAAGACCACTCCAAGAATAGGACTTAGAAACACCAATTAGCTATCTTCGGGGCAGTGATTACATCTTTAGTAATGAAGGTTGGCATGTGGTTTGTTTTTTTTTTTGTTGTTGTTCTTTTTCTGGATATTTCGAGATAAAAATCGAACCACTGGACAGTTCACTAGCTGTTTTCTCATCTCTTACCCCACCAAAGCTTCTTGCATAAAAGGAAACGCTACAAATCCCTCAGGTGGTCGAGTTTGTGCAGACAAAACTCCAGAACCAAACCTAATTATACAACGGGAACATAATTAGAGCTCGGCCCTCTCTCTGGCAGTGACAGCCGAAAGGAAGGAGCCGGTAATTAACCACGCTTACACTCGCAGCTCACGGCTTTTCTGCAGCGAAGCGAAGACACTTCAGTGCCGACAGACCTGTCGGGGGTTCAGGAAAGCTGAAAGCCCCTGATCAGGAAACTCCCAAAGTGGCAAGAGAATTTATATCGCCACGACATTGGCTTCCGGCCAACAAGAAAGCTGTGACGTTGTCCGTGGACATGTCAGCTATTAATACGTGGGGCTGACATCTCAGAGGTGTTGGCACAGTCTTGGTCATTTCATGTTATCTGATTACACAGTGCTTTCCCGTGCTTTAAAATACGGTAATTAGCGGTAATTACCAAGATCATGATCATACTATTATAGTGCCTGCAAAACAGCAGTGACATTTTAAAAAGCTGTGAAAACTAGAAGTAATGTCCAAAACAACCATTTTGGTATTGGTCAGTGGAGCTAGCAGTAGCTAGCAGTAGCTCTATTTTGTTGATGAACTACTCTTTAATGAATATGAATAACATAGCTAGCTAACTAGCCCAAAACTAGCAAGCCTTGGCGACTAGCAAGGTAGCTGTCTAAGCTAGTTACGCCATCAGTATAATAATATAAGAGTCAATCGTTGTTGTTAGAGTACGGATGATGACACTTGTGGTACTCTAAAGTTTAACATGATGCATTTTATCGGAAAATCATTTTCATATCTTCATATTACCCAGTGCTGACCTTCAGAAGGCACTGGAATTCATACTTTTAATATCTAAGACGAAAGCTTTTCTCGCTTAATCTAAGACTACCGTCTTATCTCTAAACTGATGAAACTGGATCCAAATAACCTTGAGGGAAGGTTATATTTATATTGTGGTGTTTTCTTTTTTAAATTTATTTATTCATTTTTTAATTGTACAAGGTTACACTTTGATTAGACTCCATCCATGTGAAGACGTCACCATATAAACCTCAAATATGTTATATAAGTCCCAGGGCACAGGACTGAAAATACAGCTGGTTTTGCTGCTCAAGAGCAATCTGAGATCAGACTCCGTGGCCTAACGGTTCCTGATATGCAGGCCTCGATGTACATGAGTCTCCCAGACTACCCCTCGAGCAGTATTGACCCCTATGGCGAAAGGGTGAAAATCAGTATTGTTTAAAACATACCCCAACCCATTACACAACTGGGTTAACCGGAGACTACATTTGCAGTTTTATTTCACGTGCTAGTTTGCTTTTGCTCACTAGGTCCCTCTGATGGCTCTAAGTATTGGCTTTTACACCCTTCATACTGCACTGTACACTATATGGCTAAACATTTGTGGACAGTGATATTGTATCATTTATACGAGGAGCCATTTTGTATTAACCAAAAAAAAGTTTAAAAAGCAAATGAACGTTTGGATAAGATTTGTGTGAGATTGGACATTGTAAACAAAAACAAGACTAGCTAATTTACACTGAAAAGAAAAGATACACTGAAACTTTGGCAGTTAGTCATACTTTCTTTTTTTTTTATTGCATGTTACAACCACTAGAACTAATGTTTAATCATGAACCCTAGGAAGCTTGATTCCTTGTTAGACTTATTCAAGCCATATCTACCTGTATGGAGACGTCGCTATACGATCCCCCGATCACTCCAGATATAGCCAGCGGCGCCTCGTCCGGCACGGGGTTGGACCCGTCGGGGCAGATGAACCCGGGTTGGTGCACTTTGGTGAGCGACGTGCGGACAAACTCGAGCGACTGCTCCAGCGCGTACGTGTCCTTGGAGCACGTGTCTAGGATGTGGGCACCCAGCTTAAGGCCTGGTAGGATGCGGTTGTCCTGGTTGATCTCATCGAGCGCCAAGAGCATGGCCTCCAGACGCTGGATTCCACGCTGCTCGTTGATCTTACCACAGTCCTGCGTGCCCTCGCCTTTCTCGTGTACGGGGAACAAGCCACCGATCACCAGGTCGCCGTCCATGATGATCTCACGTTTGGCGCCGGGTAGTGCAGGGACGTACCTCGGGCTGGCCTGGACAGGGATGGGAGGGACAAGCAGGAGGACGGCCATCATGGTTAGAACTAGAGGAGCCATGATGGGGGAGTCGATCTTTACTAGAAGCACAGCCATGTTTAGTCGTATGGAAGGTGCTCTTGGTTTAGATGTTTAGATGTTGGATTTTATAGACTGTCAATGCTTCCGGTGAATGTTCTTGCATTTTTCCTGGCTCGTTGAGGAACCTGCAAGAGGAACAAAGAAAGAAATAATAAGGGTTTCAAGAAGATCTGCATCTCTCAAGTGTGATCGTTTAATCTGGCCATTTAACACTGCCTAATGTTTGCCTACCAGTTGAACATCTCTGATTAAAACCAGACATTGTGCTAATCATTAGACATCACATTAGGCAGAGAAAAAATACAGAGCCGTCTAGCCGTTTAATTGGATTGACCTCCGTGTCGTGGAGGCTGGGCTGCTTTTATTGACTCGTTAATTTTATTTAATTATTTTATTTGAAACATCAGAGCCTGTCCAATTCTGGCAAAGAGCCAAAAGCCGTGACGACAGCTCATGGCTTAGGGAAGGGAGATTTCAACTCTTTTACGGCGGGGGGGGGAGGGGGGGGGAGATTTCTATCTATTTTCACACAAATAAATCATCATCAAATTTTAGTTCTGTAAATTCCGGGGCTGACGTTCATCACTAGCAATCCTCATTTAACTTCAATTAAGGACTGCTGTTAAAACGCAAGTTTAGACTAACTTTAAACCCTGGAGGTTGGCTAAATGTTACATAGATATTATTTGTAGTCTGAGACTAAATCCACAGGCACCAAAACTTTTTTTTTTAAACAGAGGTCATCCTCGCTTTATTGTTATGCAGATTTAGTATTTCTGTTCCACGGATCCATCTTTCTCCGCACCAAACTCTTGCCGTTCGTCTAATGAAGCAACATCCTCATATTTATTAAAGTGTTCTTCCTCGACCTCCGTTACCATGGAAACTGGAGACCGTGGGTATGTTAAGGGGGGGGGAACAAGGTGCCATGATAAAGGTAAGCAGCATATAGCAATTAATTTGAGATCTTTCATCGTGCAAGAACAAACAAGGCATGCTTAGGAAAAAGACGTTTTGTTTTTTTGAATCAACTGAATACATTAAGGTGCTTTTTTTTTTCTTTTCTTTTTTTTTTTTTAAAGAAATGTGAAGGAAGGGGGGAAAAAATTGTTTAACTGACTTGGTTAAAGTGACCTTATGAAAGAAATAAAAGACAAGCGCACAGCAAATAATGGCTCGAACTAAAACTGAAAAAAGAGAAAAGAATGAAATATTAATGAAATACTCTGAAACTGTGAAATATTAATGATGCTGTTCCACTGGAGTTTTCTGAGCGAACACAGATGCCAATTACAAATCTGTATAGTTTAATTTCTTCAGGGCATGAAGGTAATCATGAGATATTAACATCCAAAATCAAACACACAACACGCTGACCTGAAGCCGATGATTAACGTGAAATCTTTTTAATCTAACAAATATTATATGGATAATATTAAATCCCTCCACAAACATCTGGAAAACATCTGGAAAACAGTTTAAGTGCAGATTCTTCATTTAGTATTATTTCCTAATTCAGTTGTTCCATACAAGTCCGTATTAGTATTTTATGACCGTTTCAGGAGAACACGATGAAGCACGGCGCGCAGATCTGTCTGGGTTCTCCGGTGTCGTCCTATCTTTCCCGTGAAAAAGTGAATCGGTGCATGATGCCCTGAGATGGACTAGTGTCCCAATCCGGGTGTAGTTCCGCCACGCACCCAGTGTCCCCGGGATACAGTGTTCTCCGATTCCACCGTGACCAGGTTAAAGCGCTAACCGAATATAAATAATCGAACGCTGCTAAATGTCGATGACATCTGTAACATGTGCATGAACACCAGTGAGTACTGGTCCGAGTTCTACCTGAACGATCACTCGACAGGAAACGCAAACTTGTGCACGTGATAAGACGCTTTGCAAATTGATACCAAGGTCAAATGTGAACTCGATTGCACCAGAATTGCCTGATACAGTTTCTTCAGATGTTTCCATATCTCCGAAAGTAAACCTCTAAAGTTTCTTCGATTTAAGCTTGCGCACAGCTTCATCCGGATAAGTCGGAGATATTTTCTGAGCTCTGACGTTCTCGTGGCAGCTATCCCTGACATCTGTCTCGCCCTCGTGACTGCTAACGCTTCGGCTCACGACCGTGCAGACGACGCCCAGCAGGGTCCGGCGACTGCGGCCACGCAAAATATTTAATTGGCATTAAAATCAAATCTTTCCTTGGCTTTTCGTGCAGCAGATGGGAGCAGCTGGGAGCTCTGTGCCATCACCAAGGTTGAGGCCTGGAGTTAATGGGACACTCCATGCCAAGGTAATGTAGCGTGATCAGGCCAGAGAGGAGATGATTAGGAGCGAGGAAAAAACTCTCTTTCCTCGTGCCGATCCGAAAATAATGAGTAATACACTATATGCGTGTTTCAGGGCTCGGTGTTCTGATAATGAAAAGCAAACTCATGGAAAGTGATATTAAATCGTTTTTATCCTCGTAACAGTCTGTGGTGTTTCTGAGTGTTAGGTCACGTCGCTTGTGCAACATGATGCAAAGAGAAGAGCATCGCCGGAAAGCACACCGTGTCCAAAACAACGGGGAATAATTGACAGAAGGATGTTAGCAGTCTGTACATCTCGTCGGGTACTTGTCCTGGCTCGGTTTCCTGAAGTTTTCACTTGTTCGTGCTCTTTCTGTTACTGAGTATCAAAGCATGATCTTGTATTAACATTTGCCATGGGAGTCTAATTCCACCACCAGTAATAGAAAGTTCTAATATACTGTCACTTCTAGAGTAACCACTTACACAGGGATTTGTATGGCGGATGCTCCAAAACTTTTTAACAACGCATACTGAACATCTGCATATTATAGCGTATACACTCTTTTGGGTGGATGAGATTTCCTTCTAGTACTTATAAAGAAAACACGAAACGTGTTTTTTTTCCCACAGCATGATATATTTTCAAGCGAAACGACCTATTTGGGTGGGCGAGGCTTTAGTTCTATCCTTCGAGTTTTGATTGGCTTGTGAAAAGTAGGTGTTCCAAAACAAACATGAAGATGCTCAAACATGAAGAAGGCACTTGTGGAGGACTACTTGTCCTCCTACGACACCAGCGGCACTCAAGGAAGCGGAGGCAGACAAATTCCTGCTAGTGTTGGTGGAAAAAGACTTTTTTTTCGTCCCTAGTGTGAGCCCATATTAATTTGAACCAGGGTTAATACTGTATAAAAGAGAACCTTACAACAAATGTCCGTTTTTAATTTCGGCTTGTCTTCAGGTTTCCCTGTCAGAGAGTGTTGCATGGAGACGAACTCTACCATCCATAGACGCTTTAAAGAAATGACCCGAACTTAAAAGTATATGGTTCCACGATGCTTCTTCGAGGAGTGCACCAAACTCCGTGGCATGTTCCGACCCGATTGAGCCGTCATATTGATGGTGGTGATGGTGATGCTCCAAATGATTTAGTCTTGCATTACTATAGAATCTTGTCTAGGAAATACGCTTTGCCAAAGTAGTATTATCTTATCTTTCCACAAGTGATGAATTAGAAACTTCTTGGTAGTGAAGTCAGACTTTTGGAGCCTACTGTAGGTTTCAGTGTTTGATTAACAGGATACTCCTGAATCTCCCGAAGCGAAATTAAACACACAAGCATTTATGTTAATGCACTGCTTAAATGATTAGCATCCCCACCATAAGATTGATAGCACGCCTCCAAATCAAGCATTTCGACCCTCTCATTTTTGTCAGGTTTCCAACCGATAATTAGGATTAATGGCTTTGTTTGTGGAGCATTTCTTTCGTTCTGGCGTAATTTGATTGTCGGAAGGATCCACGCTGGCTTCATCTACATGTTAGACCTCCAGCAGCGCCGGACAGAGAATTCAACACTCAAACGTGGGATGTTTCTAGGTAACCACGGGGAAGCTGGATAATGGCATACATGATGGAGTCGTGGGAAAAAAAACAAACGGCTTGATCTCAGCAGGATCTTTTTCTTGGCTATGAGCGGCGGAGCTCCTCCACCAGAAGCGTGTAAACATTCTCCCTGTTTGGGGGGTGGGGGGGGGGGAAGGGGGTTTTTCAATTTTCAAGTGTTTTATGAATTCGTTGGATGATCGGGGATCTAAGGGGTCTACTTTTAAAACCTTTCTGATAGGGAATCACAAAGTAGGGGACCTTTTGTAAAGGTTCCCCTAGGGATACAACTGAAGTGGGAAAACTGGGCGAGAGGTGCGAATACACCGTGAAAGGACACCAGTCCATCACAACACACGTTCACACCAATGGGCAATGTATCCTAGCCAAGCTACCTATACGCACGTGTCTTTTGGAGGTGGGGGGAAAGTGCGAAAACTCCGAAACTCACACGCAGACAGTAACCCGAGCTCGGGTTCGAACTGGGGACGCCGGAGCTGTTCCTCAGGATCCAGTTAGACAAACAGATCTTGATACTGCATCCTGTTTAAACGTGCCAAACGGTTACGTCTCATCGACGGTGGAATGGTACCGAAGATTGTGATTTGTATCATGTACGTGTCAAAATGTCTTCAGTACTATAAATATAGTCTATTTATAGTTTTTATAATCGTTTTCACTTTTTAAAAAAAAAAAAAAAATGCAGAATTGCTTCTTGCTCCTGACTGCCCACAATTATTTGGACTAGGGCCAAACCGAATTTTGCAACGTCGGATGAATCGATGCATTTATACACACCAAAATTAAACCATATGGTGTTGCCCTTAGCATGCCTCTTCTTCATTCCTCTGCAAGTAACCATGGCTTCCTAAGAATGGCGTCACTACAGAATCAAGGCTTCTCATGACCTCCTATAGGACTGCTGAAGTGGGCTTGATTTTGTAGAGGTGTCTAAAGAAAACCCTGCTCTTTGCTTCACTTGTGTGGGAAGAGGTCTGCTCGGGATGAATAGTGTTATTCAAAGCACCATGTCATTGACGCTTTATTATCCAGAACTTTAAAAAAAAAAAGAAGAAGATTCAGTCCTTGCCAGACTGTCATGTTAAGCGTGTTTATGTAATGAATAGCTATATATAATATAATACGATATGAATGGAGCACAGCCCTTGTCACCACAACACACTGCATCTCTTTAGCAAGAACACTAAAGACGCGTTAAGCCTCCTCTATTAGAACAGTGACAGCCGTGAAAAGCAAACCGAGCAGCTTGAATAGCATCACAGAGACTCGTAGGTAGGAGGGCAGATATACATGCGTACAGGCTACTGTTACAGAAATTGAGCGACAGCCAGTGTGTCTTGGCCAAGCTATGTCTTTCTGCCGCTTGGCTTCTTACGGAAGTAGTGGTGCTTCCTGTTCGAAACTGTTAGCTGATTTAAAGTCGATGTATTTTTTTAAAAAAAACAAACAAACAAAAAAAAGATAAATAGTACAATGTCATATATGAGAGATGATTCATTCACTGGTCATTTAAGCAATTCACAGCAAAGTCCCCAGTGCTTAATTACCACCAACAGCACCGGTTCAACACCCACAGTGACGTTATATAATGGAGTTAATTCGATATTCTAAGAGTTAACCTGATCTCATGAGACATTTATATCAAACAAAGGCATTATGGTGGTTAAAATTGTTTGTACAATTTTTTTTTTATTTTATTTCGATGAGTAGGGTCAAGGCACAAGACTGAACCCGATATCCGAGCTTAACTATTGGGTCTTTTCATGCAGGTTAAGTAAATTTTGATTAGTATTCAAGACATTCTCAGACATAAATGTCGCCTACTTTTTCCTTTGTGCTGGCGTGGTACCATCAAGGGTACTTGTTTTGTAACTTGGTGCATGTGGTGTACCTTTTTTTTTTTTAATTTTGAGTTTTTAGTACAGTATGAGTAAATAAAAGTGGTCCTTAAAATCCAATTATGTGCCTTTTAATGTTTTCAAAGCTACACTATATTCAGTTTCCAGGTGCAAAACTGTAGAAGGAAAAGTACAGGGTGGTATATTTGTTTTATTTTTTTGTTCTGAGAGTGATATTAAGCTGTCTGAGTAGCCTAAAGAAGGTGGTTTAGGTTTAACATATTAGAGAAGTTTTCAGGGAAAATTCCTGGAGAAAATACCCCTTATCCACAGACTCTATCAGTTTGGAAGAAGAAACAATTCCGAAGTAATCACTTCCTTTGATGTACAGGAGGCTTTTAATAAAGCTGGAGCTTCCTGTGATGTGTGAATGAACCTGAATCTGTGTGCTGATGTTATCTGTACATCTAGAAGATCTGGAAACCTTACATGCACGGAATTAACGCACGGATTTAACGCACGGAATTAACGCAAGGATCGGATTGTCTGTTCTGATCACTGACCGCGCGCACGCGTTTTTCTTTTCCCAGATAGATAAAAAAAAAATTTTTATTTTATTTTATAGCCTATCGAATGCTTCGTGCAGTGCGACGCATGGGGATCAGTGTGTGTGAATGAGGTTATAAATAAAGGTGCTGTTGAATGCGCGCCCCGCTAATCAGCATGCACGGGAAAGCTTTCTTACCTGTGAAGAAGGAAAGTTTTGTTGTTGTTGTTGTTGTTGTTGTTGTTGTTTTTCTATCTTCAGGTCATGAGAAGGTTTCTCTTCTTCAAGTCGGTTTAAAGCTGAAACTCCAACAAAGGACCGAGTTGAGAGTGTAAAAGTCTAAATATGCGTTTTGCCTGAACGCACCACTTCTCCGTTGCGCATCATGATTCCACCGCGCGCCGCGGTCAGGTCCGGTTCGGTTCGGCTCGGCTGTGGTCCTCTCACACACACACACACACACACACACACTCCCACACTCCCTCTCTCTCTCACACACACACACTCACTCACTCACTCACACACACACGCGCGCGCGCGCGTAAAGTCACTCATCCAGTCACTGCTGAGCTGGTGCCGAAAGGAAAGTTTGGTGGAAAAATGAAATATTCATATTATAATAGAGCTGGAAACACATCGCTGTAGTGTGTGTGTGTGTGTGTGTGTGTGTGTGTATGACTTGATGTGATGGTAGGAGTGTGACCCTGAGTCTGATCATTCTGCTCATCATCGGCGAAAGGTGGAGCCTGAACAACACGCGCGCAAACACACACACACACACACACACACACACACACTCCAGCTCCAGCCACTCACTCCACACACTAAGGAATTGCAGAAATATGAGCAACAGCCTGCTCCATCTGATAGAACTGCTAAATGAACACCTAGAGTTGTAAAGATAGCATTTAATAGTGTGATATTTAATTTGTACACAGGTTTATCATCCCGTAGGCTGCAGTGAAGGAACACCTACAGTGCTGAATTAATCTGCAAGCTGTCAAGGTAACATTGTGGTGTGTTTTCAGTTACAGAAGGAATTAACATCTGCATCAGTGGGGTGGTGTGATGAAGCGGAGGAGCTGTTAGTACCCTGAGGTTGATGATTTCCCCAAATCCAAAATATCTATTTTGCTGTTACTTTATTGACTGTTAGAGCGCGCTGACACTGGAGACTCCTTCCGTAAATGTTCATTTTATTTCCGTCTCCGTAGAGAAAAAAAACGTCACTATATGATCAATAAGCTTAAAAAATAATAACCATGGAAACGTTCAGATATTAGAACGAGCCGTGATTGAAAGACATCCAGGACTACTGTCGGAGCTGCTGTTTTAGAAAATTCATCAACACCTTCTGATCAGTCAAAATCAAGAATTCAAGTGTGACTTGATACAGTTGTTCGGTGCTAAATGAGCTCTTGCTTCACTGAATGTACACCTGGAGAGTTGGGTTAAAGGTCCGCTGTAGTCAGTGATTTTGGTGGAAGTTAGTTAAATCTAGTTGTCATTAAAGCCATGGCCCTAAAAACACGTACGCGCCTGCTGCCACGGCTAGAAGACCTGAACGAGTAGTTCTGCTTATCGCGTTTATCACCGTAGATCACAATATATCACCGTATTCGGCCATAAACCGAAACAAGCAACATGCAAATGGCAAATGATGTTCCTCCGTATACCAAAAACTGTTTTAAGGAGACACATCCCTGAGCCTCAGAACACTGTCAGAGGTTGTGAGTAACTGGTGTAGTAGAATCTGTGGGTGGGAATTGGCTACGAGTAAATTGGAAGGAAAAGGCAATTACGGTGGTGTGAATATTTAATATCGACACATGCCTGGTCAAGTGTGCGCAGAGCAGGGAAATATAAACGGGTAGCGAGCGAGACGGGCAAACCAGCGTAACAAAACAGCGTAACAAACCCCGCAAACCGCCAGGAGCTAGTTCAGCCAACCGAGATGAACTCCAACTCGCAGCCAGAGAGGCCTGCGGTGATCCAGGTATGTCCAGCGCCCAGCACAGTTTACTGATTTTTCTGCTCGAACACACCGACTATGAACTGATGAAGTGAATCAGGTGCGCCAGAGCAGGAAAATCACACAAATCGAAAGACTAAAGATACAGGAACACAGTTTGGGAACAATGTGCCGTAATTACAGCGTGTCCACGTTTAAAAGTACATTTTAGCCCCAAAAAAGACAAACAACATCATTTTTTTTTTCTTCAAATATATTCAGTCATCTATGACAACGTTTGCTTCTTTAGTTTGTGGGTTCTGACAATACGCCACATTGTTTATCTAGAAAAATAGACCAACACTGAACAGCTGAAAGACGAAATGCTAAAAATAGACCAGCGCTTTAGCTGATATTGTGTTTTCATAATTGATCCCATTCCCAATTGAGATCGATGTGACGATCAACCTGGACAAGATTCAGCACAGCTCGTGGGAAATGATCTTTAATACAGTTGCACTGTAATAACACTTCCAGCGCTAACTGAACTCCTATAGATTCTGCTGTTTTATATTTGTTATGTAACGCCGACACCGCGTGAGAACTTGCGAACTCATGAATATCACAAGATACAAGGCGAAAGAGTTTGAAGACTGACTTGACTGTTGGAAATGTTTGGACTGTTTTATTCTTTTCATATATATATATATTTTTTTCCCCATTGAATTTAATCAGAAATATTCACGGTTACATTATATTTCATTTTATGTTTGTCCAAGTTGTTCCTTTATATTGATGATGTAGGCTCTGCTGTCAGATATAAAGCATTTTATTCCGGATCAGGATCAGCTTTCATGTGTAACGCAGTCGTGTGAGGATTAAAAGCACTCAATACGAGTTACGCGTCTCACTGCGTTTAAAATAATTTGACCTTCGACCTCTGGAGAGCAGACACCTGTAATCTCGCAGACACCTCGGAGCCGAGCCCGTGTCCAGCGACTGTCGAAGCATCCTGACCTCTGGTGCACTTGTCCAATCGGAACATTGTTCTTCAGAGTCTGTGAGTGGAGTGCGATAATGGGAGGAAATCAGGCGTGGGAAGGTGTGTGAGAGACAGAGAGAGAGAGAGAGAGAGAGATGGCCACAGAAAGAAAACCAGGGACATGAGCCTGGGCACAATGCTCAGTCTGTTTGTCACACAAACAGACCCCCCCCATCCCCCATCCCCCTTCTCCCTTCTCCCTTCTCCAAACAGCTCTCTCGCATATTTCAGGAGACGAAGCCAGAACCTCACGGGTAATTAGAGCGACTCAGAATCAGCCTCAGAAACAGTCCGTACAGGATTTTGCAGAGTTTTTTTTTGTTGTTGTGATTGTTGTGGGCAAAAACGCTTGATTTTGCCGCGGCTTTTTCCCAAAAATTGCGATGCAGTTTGCGGAACGAAAATTTTTTTTTGTTTGTTTTTTTTTTCCGCGTAAAAACTACTGAAATGGTGAAATTTGCAATGGCACGAAATTGTTCTGCACGCTGTTTCACAGTGGTGTTTGTCGGTAAACGAGAGCTTTTAGCTGTACTCATGTTCGACGCACGTGAATGGAAGAGCGCTTGGGCTGAATGCGCGTTGTGATGACGTCACGTCAC
The DNA here is from genome assembly GCF_023375685.1 of Ictalurus furcatus. Taxonomy (NCBI): domain Eukaryota; kingdom Metazoa; phylum Chordata; class Actinopteri; order Siluriformes; family Ictaluridae; genus Ictalurus; species Ictalurus furcatus. The sequence goes on from NC_071275.1 coordinate 19,315,135, forward strand.
GTCACGTCACGCGACGCGTCTCGGCCCAGACCTGCGGAAGATCTGTGATCGTTTTGAAAAATCGCAAGCTCCTCCGAATATCGCGGAGTTTCCCCTGATTTTGCGCTCATTCCTGCGATCGCAAAATCCTGGAGGGACTGGTTTAAGGTAGCCTTATATTCGCTGAATAATTCGGGTTGAACAAAATGAGCTTTATAAGAAGATAAGCAGGTTGTTTTAGTTTTTACATCTATAATAACATCTATCTATTTATCTATCCATCCATCCATCCAAAAAGTGGTGCAACAATACTAAAACTGTTCCATTATTCCATCCAGCTTGGTTTCGTTTATCTAATGATCATAAAACACCATCTTTAGAATAATTGTTTATCTTACACATGTAAACAGTAAAAAAAAAAAAAAAAAAAAAGGTTTTCATTCCAACCAATCAGGAGCCACACCTGATTCCACCTGTTTAATCAGTTGATCTTGGGTTTCAATAGACTCAGGTGTGGCTTCTGATTGGTTGGAATGAAACCCTGCACCCACACCGGCCCTTTCCGGATAAGATCGGACACCCCTGATCTAGCATCTATACTCTTTCTTTGTTTTGTCCCTCTGGGAGAACCCATAAAGTAGAATCCTAAAACAGACCTACCTAACAAACCTATCAAACTCAGGCGGAGGCGTGGCCTAAAAGTTGATTGAATTGATTGATTTTTCTTTTCTTATTTTTGTTCATCTATTTTATATCAAATAAAGTCATGTGTAACTTTTTAACCACCTTAAGAACCCTTAAGGAACCCTATTTTCTAAGCGTGTATTGATAATAACTTTTATGATCAGAGCGTTTTGACACGAGCGCATCAAATAAACGGTCCAGCTGTATTATAATTAGATTTCAGGAGGCCATCTTCACCGCACGGTCTCTCCTTCCCTGCTGTGCGTGCCTTGCTTCCCCCTCCGCTAGCCATTCAACCCAAATACAATATTAGCTCCATTTTTTATTTACACTCCTGCGCACACACAAGCTGAGAGCTCTTTGGGTTTCGTTTCCATCTGTGGATTTTCAAATAGATTTTACAGTTGTATTAACTATAAATCTAAAGAGAAGGAAACAGAACTCAAGAGTCTAGAGTGTGCCATTATGCTACCAGGCAACGTAGGAAGTCTACATCTGAAGGATTAATAAAACAGTTGGTGGGTGTGTTTATGGCTGATGAGATGCAGAACACACGGACGAATACATCGTTCACGTCTGAGTTAAGTGCTCGTCTGGTATCTCTGTGTTTCAGTGAAGGCACCATTAACAGCACCGGCACATTCACACCTAATATCATTAGGTTCGAAGCCTGGGGCTTTGCCTTCTTGGATATTGGCATCAGGATTAGAATAGTTAGGATCACTTTCTTTGCTAAATTGTGCAAAGTGCAAGGACATACAGTGAGGGAAAAAAGTATTTGATCCCCTGCTGATTTTGTATGTTTACCCACTGACAAAGAAATGATCAGTCTATAACTTTAATGGTAGATTTATTTGAACAGTGAGAGACAGAATAACAACAAAAAAATCCAGAAAAACGCACATCAAAAATGTTATAAATTGATTTGCATTTTAATGAGGGAAATAAGTATTTGACCCCTCTGCAAAACATGACTTAGTACTTGGTTTAAAAACCCTTGTTGGCAATCACAGAGGTCAGATGTTTCTTGTAGTTGGCCACCAGGTTTGCACACATCTCAGGAGGGATTTTGTCCCACTCCTCTTTGCAGATCTTCTCCAAATCATTAAGGTTTCGAGGCTGACGTTTGGCAACTCGAACCTTCAGCTCTCTCCACAGATTTTCTATGGGATTAAGGTCTGGAGACTGGCTAGGTCACTCCAGGACCTTAATGTGCTTCTTCTTGAGCCACTCCTTTGTTGCCTTGGCCATGTGTTTTGGGTCATTGTCATGCTGGAATATCCATCCACGACCCATTTTCAATGCCCTGTCTGAGGGAAGGAGGTTTTCACCCAAGATTTGACGGTACATGGCCCCGTCCATCGTCCCTTTGATGCGGTGAAGTTGTCCTGTCCCCTTAGCAGAAAAAAAACCCCAAAGCATAATGTTTCCACCTCCATGTTTGACGGTGGGGATGGTGTTCCAGGGGTCATAGGCAGCATTCCTCCTCCTCCAAACACGGCGAGTGGAGTTGATGCCAAAGAGCTCAATTTTGGTCTCATCTGACCTCAACGCTTTCACCCAGTTGTCCTCAGAATCATTCAGATGTTCATTGGCAAACTTCAGACGGGCATGTGTATGTGTTTTCTTGAGCAGCGGACCTTGCGCGCGCTGCAGGATTTCAGTCCTTCACGGTGTAGTGTGTTACCAATTGTTTTCTTGGTGACTATGGTCCCAGCTGCCTTGAGATCATTGACAAGATCCTCCTGTGTAGTTCTGGGCTGATTCCTCACTGTTCTCATGATCAATGCAACTCCACGAGGTGAGATCTTGCATGGAGCCCCAGGCCGAGGGAGATTGACAGTTCTTTTGTGCTTCTTCCATTTGCGAATAATCGCACCAACTGTTGTCCCCTTCTCACCAAGCTGCTTGGCAATGGTCTTGTAGCCCATTCCAGACTTGTGTAGGTCTACAGTCTTGTCCCTGACATCCTTGGAGAGCTCTTTGGTCTTGGCCATGGTGGAGAGTTTGGAATATGACTGATTGATTGCTTCTGTGGACAGGTGTCTTTTATACAGGTAACAAACTGATATTAGGAGCACTCCCTTTAAGAGTGTGCTCCTAATCTCAGCTCGTTACCTGTATAAAAGACACCTGGGAGCCAGAAATCTTTCTGATTGAGAGGGGGTCAAATACTTTTTTCCCTCATTAAAATGCAAATTAATTTATAAAATTTTTGACATGCGTTTTTCTGGATTTTTTTGTTGTTATTCTGTCTCTCACTGTTCAAATACAACTACCATTAAAATTATAGACTGATCATTTCTTTGTCAGTGGGCAAACGTACAAAATCAGCAGGGGATCAAATACTTTTTTCCCTCACTGTATAATGTGTAAACATAAACATACTGATGTACAGATCTACAAAATGACAGACTTTAAATACAATACAGTAAAGAAATATACAGTCCATACAGGATCTTGTGGATTTATTTATTTATTTCTTGCGATTGTTGTGGAAAACTGCTTGAATTGGTGAAATTGCAATTCGCAGTGATGTTCGTTGGTGAACGAGACCTTTTAGCTGTACTCATGTTCGACACACGTGAATCGAAAAGGGCTTTGGCTGAATGCACGTTGTGATGACGTCACATGATGACGTCACATGATGAGTCTTGGGTCAAATCTGTGGTCGTTTTAAAAATTGCAAGCTCCTCAGAATATTGCGGCATTCGCTTGATTTTGCGTTCATTTCCGCGATCGCAAAATAGCAAGGGTAATAAGTCCACACGCAACAACCCAGACTGTTGCCACAAAGTTAGAAGAGCACGGTTGTATAGAATGTTTTTGTGTTCTGTTGCATTACAAATTTCCCTTCAGTGGAACTAAGCGGTACAAACCTGTTCCGGCATGACGACGCCCCTGCGAACGAAGCGAGCTCCGTGAAGACCTGGTGTGTGAAGGTTGGACTGGAAGATCTCGAGTGTCCTGCACAGAACCTTGACCTCAACCCCACCGAACACCTTTGGGAGGAACTGGAAGCGGAACCTCCTCACCTGATATAAATACCTGACCTCACTAATGCACTAATGCTCACTCATGCTGTAGCTGAACGAACACAAATCCCCACAGCCACGCCCCAAAATCTACTGGAAAGCCTTCCCAGAAAAGTGGAGCTTATTATAACAGCAAAAGGGGGGATGTTCAACAAGCAAATATGAGCGTGATGACCACAAACCGTGATGAAACATTAGTATATATGGTAATTGGAAGGTCAGCCCTGTTTATTCGTTATAGATGGCTTGTTGAAAGAACCAGTGGGGGAAAACGTTCTGATGGTTCTGATGGATCCATGTTTCCCTGAGCAGAGTTCTGAAACAGATGGTTCCCCAGGTGTGTGGAGTCCACAGTGAATTTTTCTCACAGCTGCTGTTGACCAGTCAGCCTTTCTGCTGCTGTACGTCTCTGCAATTCGAGTGGAAGGAGGCTGAGCTGAACCACACCGGTTAAGGCTTAGACATATTTCCATTACTTGAACTAACAGAGTGGAGTATTTGTGTGAATTTCTTTTAACAAAAGATCAAAATGTTGAACAAATAAAGACAATTTTTCACAGCCTTATTTGCTCATATTTACCAAGGGTGCCAATATTACTGGAGGGAACTGTATGTATGTATATATATATATATATATTGTATGGAAGGAAGCTCATATACCCTACTTAGGGCACTGTAATGTCTAATAAAGCAGGATTTAGGATTCTTCAGCTCTATTGACAGATGGGTGCATAGTGCTGGAACAGCTGTGACTTCCTGTCAGTACGGGGAATGGCGTGAAGGTGTTTTTTGGAGGGTTTTTTTGTTTTTTTTTGGAAGATTTTCTTGTGCAGAACTTTAATGTGTTGCTGTGAAAACACATCTGTCTTTATAAATAACTTGACGTCAGCGCAGTAGTTTTCGCACAGGCTTACTTCCACTATAGAGACTGTTATTGGTGTAATTATAGTCCACCAACAGATGCAGGAGGCAAAGAAATAAATGAATAAAAAAACTAGTACGGACATCGTCCGGGGGTTCGTTCTCAGATTTGTGGAGTTGCGTGAACAAACTGTCCTAATTCTAACAATTCCGAAGTTTAAACTCGTATTTAAACTCGGTGTCTCATTGCCTGTCCAAGCTTAGCGTCCGTGAGACGATTCGCACGGTCACATGACCTTTCGGAGCAAAGACGGACCAATCTAAAATCCGACTCCAAGATATTCACTTCTAATAGAGTAAGCAGGTTTTTACACAGAATAAATATCTAGAATAATGTTATCGACAAGGTTACATTTGAAAGGAGTTTGAGCCGGAGTTAGAATCCTGTATTAATATGAATCTTCTTCAAGTGTTTTTAAAATTATTACGATTATTATTATTATTATTATTATTATTATTATTTATAGAGAGAAAGTGAGAAAAGATATGAAAAATGAAACTCTCAGACATGATGCATTCACAGCCATCAGACTTCATTGTCAGTCAATGTGTGTTAAAGTTCTGCAAACTCTGAGTCAGTGTGTGTGTGTGTGTGTGTGTGTGTGTGTGTGTGTTGAGTATTCTCTGCTCTAGTATGGATTATTACCCCCCTGCACACTACCGAAAGAAGCTAATGCTGACAGTAAAGGTGATACGGTAACGTTTGTGTATTGATTTAACAGAACGTGTTCTGTTGTACATAAAAAAACAAAAGCGAGTATTACTTTTTTTTTATTTTTATAAATTACACAACACTTAGTGGGGAAACATCATTTCTGAAGGGTTTTCAATACTGTCAGTAGATATCAGGGAAATTATCTAGTTATAAGTGCAATATTTTAGACCATGGGGTCTGTGAAGCATTGGGGGGGGGGGGGGTTGTATAAATGCTTAGTTAATGAGTTGTTAGCTTATTTGACTGGCCGCTTGAATTAGTTTAATCCCAAGTCCAGTAACTCAAAAACTAGTCGACTTATAAATAACCCTAGATTTAAGTATGAATTCAGTAAAAATGTGGTGTGTGTGTGTGTGTGTGTGTGTGTGTGTTTGTAAAACGTTCAAGAATAAAGCTCCAACAAATCATTTAAATAGCTGTATGATGTTGGTGGGTGGTCATGGTGGCTTAGTGGTTAGTATGTTTGCCTCGAACCTCCAGGGTTGGGGGCTCGATTCACTCCTCCGCCCTGAGTGCACGGAGCTTGTTCTCCCTATGCTTCTGGGGGTTTCCTCTGGGAAGTCTGGTTTCCTCCGCAGTCCAAAGACATGCTTGTCGGCTGATCGGCGTCTCTGAATTGTCTGTAGTGTGTGAATATGTGCGCAGTGTGAACGTGTGTGTGATGTTGCCCTGCGATGGATTGGCCACCCCGTCCAGGGTGTCGCCCGCCTCGTGCCCCCAGTTCCCTGGGATAGGCTCCAGGCTCCCTGTGACCCTGTGCAGATCAGCGGTATGGAAAATGGATGGACGGACGGATTATGTTGTTGATTGCTGTGGTAGAGTTGTTTCACGGCGGTTCAACAGTAGTTCGATCCTGAGCTCGGGTGACCGTCCGGCTGGAGTTCTGCATGTTCTCGCCGAGTTTCCACCTGGTTCTTCTGTTTTCCTCCCCAAATCAGGCCAGGTGATCTGGTTATTCTAAATTGCCCCTAAGTGTGAATGTGAACTGGTGCTCAGTCCAGGGTGTATTCCCACTTGGTGTCCAGTGTTCCTTGGATAGTCTCTAGATCCACCATGACCCTGGCTAAGATGAAGCTCACTGAAGACTGAAAAAAACTTGCTGAATGAAGTCGTTTCTGACAGCTTTTAAGAAAAAGACAGTGAGATGACTTAACCGGTGATATGACGGTCTTAACTAGAGGCACTGAACACTGCATGAATCTTTCACTACAAAGTTTTGGCTGATCTAAATTAAGCGTTCCTGACATTTTTTGTTAGCCGACGCCCTTTAAGTACCACTGGAGATTTTAGGTTAGCTAATGCAAAGTGAAACTTAATATGGAATAAATGGCTCTTTTTAGCATTTGTTATTGTTGTTGTTGTTGTTACTCTTCTTATGTCGTATTAATATAGTTTTGGTGATAGATTACATTTTTAAATATCATTTTTACTTATTTTAATGTAATATGACATTGACATTTCCTTCAGTCTCTTGAACCCCCTGTTGGGGGAAACTCTTACCTCAGTGCTCAGTGATGATGCTTTAACCCTGGTGGGAGATTGTCAATTCCACCTTCAAGTGATCTTGTCTATGTCTTTAAAGCCCCAGGCGGAGAAACGCAAAGCCGCATCCTGAAAACAAGCTCACGGTTGCACAACTTAGCTAATTTTTCATCAAGTATTTAAAGCATTAAGGCTTGTTTTTCACCCCGGACGAGGCATGTAACCCGATTTCCGCTGCGAGGAAGTAAACACACTCGTGTGCCACTGGGAAAACGGTACTTTTCTGACACTGCAGGAGTACGCACGATTTTCTTTTCTCCGAGCGTAATGGAAAAAAAAAAAAAAAAAGCAGGCTTTTAAGATCGAGAAAGAGAAGAGAAGCTGCGAGCTGTCAGGCAGAACAAATGTGGAGCTGCTTACACGTGTGACTGACGGAGAAATGCACGCTGTTAACAACATGGTGAGTTCACACACCTGCAGAGAGGGAGGAGAAGAAGGTACGAGAACTAACAAAAAGGTAAAGAAAAGAAAAGAAAATGAAAGTAAAGGAAGCTTTGTTGAATGTTTTCAAACTCTCAGACAGCATTCCAGGCATCACGATCAATATTTCAGCACGTACCGGGTTTACAATCCTGCCGTCTGGTGTCACCCGGAAGAGGATGGGTTCTAGGCGTGGATCATGTACCATATCATGACGATAAATGACATCACAATACACTTTTCTGAGATATTGCAGGTCTCGGATACATTTTTCTAGCATTGTTTTATAGCAATGACGAAGCAGTTGATTGGATGTTAAAATGTTGCACTGAACATTTTTATTTATTTATTTATTATCACAATGTATTACAATTATTAGACTTAATTATTGATTATCCTTTCCGCGTTAAAGTAATTTAATTTTTCCATACAATTGAGACAAAACATTTTTTTAAGGCAACATTGCTGGTAGTTGGTTAACAAACCTTTTATATTATATTATTATATTGAAAAAACCTCTTTTTATTGGATAGACCCCAATGTGGTTGGGAATGAATTTGGTTGGCAGAGGGACTATAAGAGTCAAGGGTACCTGTAGCTGGTCCGAACGGCACGTCAATCATCGGTCAGTTACTCTGATCGGTGAATTTTTGACTAACAAAGTTTTGTGTTGTCATTCCGCACAGATCTTTTTTTTGTTCCTGCATGGGAGAATCAGCAGCAGCTTCGAGGGAACAGTGATTGTAATTTGTATAGTCTTGTGTATCGTATAAACATCTGCACGTATGGTGATGATGTTTACGAAACATCGCCTACTCACTTATGGCTTCGCTTTTGAGTCCTCTCGGAGTATTTTTTGCCACTGTTGCCTCATATGTGTTCAAAATGACTCTAAAATCACAGTCATATAAAACACCAGCACAACAATATTGAGAAATGAACAGCAAAATGAACACAATTCAGTTTTCAGTACAATAAAAAAAAAAAGGCCAGAGAAATACCGCTTGTACGATTCAGATTTGATCCACGCTCCGAGGAAATCATCTTTACTGCCTTTACTGTATTCACAGTTGATGTATAGTCAAGTAAATTCCTATAAAAATATAAGGCTTTGATAACCGCATGTCAAGCCTACAATACAGAAGAAATCCATCCATCACCAGGGTGTACCCCGCCTTGTGCCCCATGCTCCCTGTGATAGGCTCCAGGTTCCCCCGTGACCCTGAAGAACAGGATAAGCGGTCTAGAAGATGGCTGGATGGATGGAGAAGCAATCTCGTCAGCTGAAGTGTTGTTCACGTGAACGTTAAAATGATGGTTTAAATGTCAGTCATTAAGAGATCAAAATCAGTACCTTGCGCAACACAGAAATCGTCCTTTAAATAAGAACTAATCAAACGTTTGTTCATAAATATCAGAGAAGATGCTACAGTGAAATGAAGTTCAAGAAATCCAGGTTACCTGGTTTAAATTGTTGGGTTTTTTTTTTCTCAAGTGGTGTTTTCAAGTCTTACAGGTGAAACTCCTGAACTAAGAAGTTCATAAACGCCCCCCTTCATTTGATCCGAATGATAAACGGCCCCTTCGAGACAACACTTTAACTTGTAACCGAACATTTTAGACTGATTCCATTCCTGAATTTTCACTAGATTATGAATATTGACATCGATCCAAAAAGAACACGTTGAATCCGGTCTTATGCCAGTTCAGCGTGTCTTTCATCTTCTTCAAACCGTACCAAACGTAAGGAGTGAAACATGACGGCGTGTGCGGTTTTAAGGAAAATAATCCAAGGCGGGGGAGAACGATACCATGCTGAAGTTCATCATTCGACCTTAATAGCACGTCTCCACGTTTTATTCTACTTATACCACAGCAAGCTGGGCATTTGAAATTTACTAATGAAGAATATTTCACACGTTTTAACCGTTTAATGTTGTATCGCTTGTAACAAAGCTTCTCTTTGTTTCTCTCTCGAAGTAAAGCGTGACAGGAAAGTGGAAGACGTTCCCCATGGGAAACTTACTGACACTGTAGATTTTTTATTTTTTTTTCCCCGTAAATGTTAGTTAAACATCTCCTTACGGAAGATACTTCACCGTATAAATCAGTGATTTATCCGTTTGTCTTTTTTAAACACCACGTTCATTTGATCCATTTATTATTAGCCTAAGAGTGTCCCTGTGTGAGAGCACCTGTCAGAGCTACTGTTATAGAGAACTAAATCAACACCTTCTGACCGGTCAGAATGGAAAACGACAGTGCTGTGGTAGAATAGACCTGCTAATACAATTCTCTTTACAGTTAGAACATCCACGTCGTTGTAAAAGCCAACACACAAACGGGTCTCTTCGTCTTCGAGAGATTTGCTTTCCATTTACAAACATCACTCCTCTCCTTCCACCACCAGGCCTCGATGCCGAGAGCTGATTTTAGCGTCCTCCAGGCCATCGGATGTTACGCCTTTCTCCGCTTCCAGCTGGAGCTCCTCGAAGGATGAAAAGCTGGAGCTCCTTCTACTCCTCCGGCTGCCCGAGTCAGAGTCGGAGCCCGAGCCCCTGCGCTGGTGGTACAGGTCGGACGGAGAGAGCGACAGAGCTGGAGATGTGTCTCTGCTGTGGGACTGGAGCAGGCAGCTCACCGAGCTGCAATCGCTGTGAGAGTCTGCACCTACACACACACACACACACACACACACGTAAATGAACACACAAGTGAGTTCCAGTTAGTTAACTAGGAGTCAGGTGTGTTTGTGTGTTATGGACGTGAGACCTATACTGTATGCATATGCAGTGTGATTGTGTGTAGGTGTGTAAGCGGTACTGTCCACGGTCCTCTTTTGGCCTTCTCGCTGCCGGGGTTTAGAACGGTTCGAATCCTAATCACCTTTCTCTGCTGTTGGCCTTGCGTTCTTTCTTTTTCTTCAAGACAATCCAAATTGTAATACTCGCTATCCCCAACGTTTGTGCAATGCCTCCGATTGATTTCCCCGCTTTTCTCCCATCGACAGCTCTCTGATCTTCATGTTGGTGTATCCTTCAGCCTGTTGGCTTATCCCTTAGCCTAGACGTTCAGACCTATTTACCATTTTTAAACAACCGATCGAACAGGTCACACCTGGGTAACAAGAAACACCTGTCAGTCACATTGTTCCAATATTTCTGCTCGCCTACAAACTGGGTAGTCTGACGCAAAATTGAACGCCTCTTAATATAAATACCAGGAAATAAAAGCTTTCGGAACATTCTAAACTCTCTTCTCATGTTCACCTTTTGGTCTCAAACGCAAACGCCTTCAGTCTACAGCAAAATTAAACGAACTGGCCTTGGCGTTCGTTTCGTTTCAGAGGGGGATCGTGTAATCTTGGCGTTCACGTCTATGCCGATGACGCACAATTACACGTTCGTTTGCATCGGTTAACAAAAAACGTAAGACACTAAAAGACATCGAGTCTCGGATGAACAGTAACGTCGTCCTAAAATATATCTGTCCCTTCGAGCGTCTAACGGCGAGTAGTGGACTTTGTACGGGTTTGAACGTTATGCCGAATTCATTTAGCGTTTCACAGCTCTGCCCCGAGCGTCACAGCGACGGTTTTGAAGCGGTCTGCATCATCTTAGACTCGACAGGCTTCCACTAATAACAGGAAAGTCCAACTGAACAGCTCGTGATAAGCAGAAACCCGTCTGCACGTCTGTCCCGGCCTGGCCGCGCGCTGGAACGTATAAACACGTCTGACTGACTCAATTCAGGACGTAGGTGTCTGCGCTCGTGTGGCGAGGAGACATGTTAATGTAATCACGCCCGCTGAAAACATCCTCTGTCTGCGAGCTCGCATTAAACTGCTGATTTGATGAGGTCGCTAAAGAAAACCTGAAGGGATGCAAGACTAGCACTTTTTTTCCCCTTCTCTTTATCCCGCTTTTTGAGGCGTCGGAGAATCGCCTTTTCTCGGGCACCTTATTTGAGCCCTTGTGTCACCGTAAAAGGTGCGCTGAAAACGTCTTCTCAGCATCAGGTACATCTTGTGGTGATGAAATATACAGCAACATGGTGGGGGGGCTGGGGGGGGGGGGTCGGGGTCAGGTGGAGTTAGATTCTCAGGATCACAACTTCAGTGAAATATTTGCTTTTCTGTGATCATCTGGACGGCTAGGAACGAACACGTGCGAGTTTGTTTTCCTGTGAAACTGGTCATATCGTTACATTCGCTTCGTTAATTCATCGTACAGTAACGAATGTACGATTTAGACGGTACGTAGCATGATACCGTGGCGTACGTGAACATAAAGGGGAGGATTCCCATATCTGTCGTTTAAATAAAAAACTGAATTAACGTGCAACATCGAGCTATTTCGACCGCCGTGATCTTCTAACGGACTTGCTGTGAAGTTAGTGGACATTGTGGTCGTAGGCCGCGATTTCCTGCCGATTCAAAAGGACCTAATGGACTTCAGTGACATAAGCTGTAATCTATAATTTCAGGCCATCTGCTAGGAAACAGGAAGGCACTGATGTATAGGATTTATGGTTATCTAGATACAACCGGCAAACACGAGATGGAACAATTCAATTATTCTGCATCTGTAACTGAATCAAGACTGGGTGAGCTTTGGGAAAGCATTTAAACCGTTAACTCCTGATGCTAAAACGCTTCATTGAAATAAAAAGGCCGATTTTCTATTTTTGTTTTCCGTTGTAAAAATCAATGAGATTCCTGCCGAGACACGCGTGAAACGATCCGTCTGTCCTTGGACTTATATACGGAATATGATTACGTTTGTTAATTAAAAATAGATGTATTGAATGGATATTGAAGATATAATGACCCAAAGGTCACAGTTAACATCAGCAGTTTTCTTTCAGTAAAAACGACCGACATGTTTAAGTGAGACGAACCCGTTTAACCCGAATCTGAATATCAGGGTCTTGTACAGAACGATGGCACGACTTGTACCGCGGTTTTGCTTTGAGGGATTCGGCGCCTAAGGGTTCTCATAATATCCGCACGGTGTCGGAGTGACCAGCGGGGGTCGATATGAGGGAAACGGAGTGTAAACAAATCGCACAAACAATGTGCACAACCTGGACCGCGCGACCAAAGTAATTACAACACCTCTGTGATCCCTCATGTGCAGTTATATTAGTTAATATCAAACCTACCATAGATTTCACAGAGTGACAGACTGACTGGTGTGGGTAGCACACATAGGGGTGCGCACACACACACTCACACACACACAGCGGGCCAGGTGGTGTGTACAACACCTTTAGCTCATGCTGGGGGATCCATCAAACCTCTCGCTCTCCATGACACAAACTGAGCAGCCATGTTTTATCCCAGCACACAGCACCCCTGAGATTCATACACACACACACACACACACACACACACTCTAACATGTTGTGCACAAACATAATTACATGCACACACTCTTTCATTCTCCTTCTCACATACACCTGTCTCATTATTCAGAGCAGAGATAATGAAGTGTTGCATTATTCACCTCAGCACCATATGCCTGGTTGTTAAGGTTCAAGCTCTAAATATGAATTCATCTCTAAATATTAACATGGCCAAATAACAAACTTGGGGGTACGATGTAGCGCAACCAATACACCAGTTTCAATGTTTACAATATGGCTGCGCGGATCAATTGTGCGTCGTTTTTAATTACCGCTAAAAAACATCGTTAGATCTGTTTAACCTCAGTGTCACTAGAATAAGAGTTAATGAGAAGTAACACTACTAACGCTATGAATGTTGTTCAAAACGTTATAACCATGTAAAGAGTTTTATACACGTCTCCGTATTAAAGGGCGGAGTCTACCGGTGATGTCAGTCCTCCTGTCCTCCTCAGACTCCTCATGTTCCTGTTGTCTTTTCGGGGCTTTCTGGACTTCGGGCACGTAGAAATCTCCCTGCTTGGCCAGAGGACTCATGTAGTAGATTAACCGACTCCTGTAGATCTCGAGGAAGGGGTGAGCACACAGCTTCCTGTCCTGAGAGAGAGAGAGAGAGAGAGAGAGAGATGCATGTTAAAATTTTTATACTAATATTTTTTCCTCTATAAACATAACTCGATGCTCCACTTGAAACTGGTATTATAGTGAGTAAACTCACACAGCTGAGGTGATTGAATAATATTATAAATGAAAATATTAGAGATGTTTTAATCAACGTGATCGAATGTGACAAGTAAACGACAGTCCAATGTGTGAACAATCCTGCAAACAGCATGAGCGAGAGAGAGAGACAGAGATAGATGAAGACAGAAATGAAGTGAGAGGCTCTTCTCTATCAGAGACTTGGGATGTGAGCACGTCTGCTTTTCCATGGCTGACTAATCTCTAATAGGCGTGAATAGTGAGCTGATTTATTTATTCGGTGTGGGGAGGCTTCACAGAAGCAGCAGGTGTCAGAGGAGCTGCCAAGCTGGAATAACTCAATCTCCAATTAAATATATGCATATTCATATGTTAACTCATTATGTGCGTAGGCAGCCTACAGAGGGCATGTAGAGTAGTATACTGTAGTGTAGTATACTGTAGTGTAGTGTACTGTAGTGTAGTGTACTGTAGTATAGCGTAGTATAATATAGTGTAGTGTACTGTAGTATAGTGTATTGTAGTATAGTGTAGTGTACTGTAGTATAGCGTAGTATACTGTAGTATAGTGTAGTGTACTGTAGTATAGCGTAGTATACTGTAGTATAGTGTAGTGTACTGTAGTATAGCGTAGTATACTGTAGTATAGTGTACTGTAGTATACTGTAGTGTAGTGTACTGTAGTATAGCGTAGTATACTGTAGTATAGTGTACTGTAGTATACTGTAGTGTAGTGTACTGTAGTATAGCGTAGTGTACTATAGTATAGTGTACTGTAGTATACTGTAGTGTACTGTAGTATAGCGTAGTGTACTGTAGTATAGTGTACTGTAGTGTACTGTAGTATAGCGTAGTGTACTATAGTATAGTGTACTGTAGTATACTGTAGTGTACTGTAGTATAGCGTAGTGTACTGTAGTGTAGTGTAGTGTACTGTAGTATAGCGTAGTATACTGTAGTATAGTGTACTGTAGTATACTGTAGTGTAGTGTACTGTAGTATAGCGTAGTGTACTATAGTATAGTGTACTGTAGTATACTGTAGTGTACTGTAGTATAGCGTAGTGTACTGTAGTATAGTGTACTGTAGTATACTGTAGTGTAGTGTACTGTAGTATAGCGTAGTGTACTGTAGTATAGTGTACTGTAGTATACTGTAGTGTAGTGTACTGTAGTATAGCGTAGTGTACTGTAGTATAGTGTACTGTAGTATACTGTAGTATAGTGTACTGTAGTATACTGTAGTGTAGTGTACTGTAGTATAGCGTAGTGTACTGTAATATAGTGTACTGTAGTATACTGTAGTGTAGTGTACTGTAGTATACTGTAGTGTAGTATACTGTAGTGTAGTGTACTGTAGTATACTGTAGTGTAGTGTACTGTAGTATACTGTAGTGTAGTATACTGTAGTGTAGTATACTGTAGTGAAGTGTACTGTAGTATACTGTAGTGTAGTATACTGTAGTATACTGTAGTGTAGTGTACTGTAGTGTAGTATACTGTAGTGAAGTGTACTGTAGTATACTGTAGTGTAGTATACTGTAGTATACTGTAGTGTAGTGTACTGTAGTATACTGTAGTGTAGTATACTGTAGTGTAGTGTACTGTAGTATAGTGTAGTATACTGTAGTGTAGTGTACTGTAGTATACTGTAGTATACTGTAGTGTAGTATACTGTAGTGTAATATACTGTAGTATACTGTAGTGAAGTGTACTGTAGTATACTGTAGTGTAGTATACTGTAGTATACTGTAGTGTAGTATACTGTAGTGTAGTGTACTGTAGTATACTGTAGTGTAGTATACTGTAGTGTAGTGTACTGTAGTATACTGTAGTGTAGTGTACTGTAGAGTAGTGTACTGTAGTATACTGTAGTGTAGTGTACTGTAGTGTACTGTAGTGTAGTATACTGTAGTGTAGTGTACTGTAGTATACTGTAGTGTAGTGTACTGTTGTGTAGTGAACTGTAGTATAGTGTACTGTAGTATAGCGTAGTGTACTGTAGTATAGCGTAGTGTACTGTAGTGTGCTGTAGTATACTATAGTAAAGTGAGGTATACTTTAGTGCACTGTAGTATAGCGTAGTATGCTGTAGTGTACTATAGTAAAGTCAGGTATACTGTAGTGTAGTATAGTGAGGTGTAGTGCAGTGTAGTATACTTTAGTTTAGTGAGGTATAGTGTAGTGCAGTTTAGTATAGCATAGTATACTGTAGTGCTCTAATACAGTGCACCATAGTATACTGAGGTATAGTGTAGTATGGTCTGTTGCAGTGTAGTATTGTGTGTAAGGAATAATTGAAGACAGGCCATTGAATTATTAGAAAATAACACACACCCGAAGTGGTAACTGTAGCGTAGCGTAGTGTAATATATTGTGTAGTGTTGTGTAATGGAGTATGGTGGAGTATGGAGGCAGACGAGCTTGATAAGATCTTTCAGTACAAGCAGAAAAAGAACTACTCACTGATAAAAGTGTTAACGGCACAGTGCCTCCTCCTCCTCCGTACCTCAACACCGTCCTCTCTGTCTCTGTCTCTGTCTCTCTCTCTCTCGCCCTCGCTCGCTTTCTCTCCTTTGAGCTTTTTTTCTCGTCTCCACTTCTCTCTTATTCCCTGTGCTCCCTGACTCTGATCTCTAGTGGGTAATCATCTCTCTTGGCCGCCTCTCCAGGCTCTCACTCTCACACACACACAAAACACACAAACACACACCCTGAGGAGACCATTATGCTGCTCTTTACATGCTCATTTTACCACTTTTGCTTCTGCATGCTCAAACACTCAAACACGCGCACACACACACACACACACGTCCTCTTTTCCTCTCCTGTACAAAAATCTCCTTCATTCTACCCATGTCCATCATCGGATCTTTAAGCATCGCCGTGCTTCCGGAACCTTCTTCACATCTCACACCTTGGTTTTTCTGCAATAACGCTACCATAATTCCCGGATTTCCACACCTGTCACTGGTCTGAGAACAGCATCAACACACTGCGAGGATTTCCACACAGGATGTGTCTGCTCTAAGAGGACTGGCACGTACATCACATTCGCTCAGAACAATCCCTATAATAACGAGTACCGTACCGCTGATCTGAGGACAGAGTAATGACGAGTACCGTATCGCTGATCTGAGGACAGAGTGATGACGAGTACCATACCGCTGATCTGAGAACAGAGTAATGACGAGTACCGAGTAAAAAAAACAACACATTTTACAAGTATTGTGAGTGTAAAAAGTTACCATACCCTTAGGACAACGTAAAGAGGATGATCAGAAATCATGGGGGTGCAAACTTTTGTACATCTATGAGAAAGTAATGATTTTGCTTCCTTACTTTCCATCTTCTGTGCTACAACATAACAGGATAACTGATATTCGATGCAACTGCATTCAACTACTAAATATTCAAGCTAATTATAATCCGAATGAATTTGTTATTGAAAATGAAAGTAAAGCCGCAATACGTGTACTGTTCCGCCCGTACTGCCCTGCTAGCACGCTAGTATGTTCTTATACATCCTGTTATCAGTGTACACAAACAGAAAACACATTGCGACACGCTGCTATATTTAAAAATATAACCAGAAAATATTGCAATATATTCTCATTGTGTTGCAGTTTCTGTGGGGAAACTTGTGCAACAACACACACACACACACACACACACACACACACACACACACACACACACACGACAACACATGAACATCTGATTCATAAATATTCATAGAGTGTAAAGTATTCAGAGATTCAAACAGGCTGGAGGAGCGCCACCGTGTCCTCGGGACTAAACTCTGAGTTTATTAACACACAGCAGGAAAACAAATAAATAAATACGTTTAAAAAAAAAAGTAAAAACGCACATATGAGTAGATCGTAGCCTGAAAGTTGACTGCAGCAGCCCTTCACTACAGCAGCTCCGGTTTTAATTGAGTCTCTGGAGGAAGGACATATCGAACAGGGTGCTTTTAGCTGCTTGTCCGAAATACAGAGTAATCCACTGGTCTATAAACACTCTGAGCAGAAAACACTGACAGGAGACAGGAGAGCAGATGCGTAGACGATGCCGATCGCAGGCTTCAGATGCCGATCCATGGAGCTTTTACGACCTCAATTATGGGGCATGCTTTATTTAATAACATTTTAAAAAAATTCCCAGACAGAGAGATATTCATCCGCCCATTTTCTGTTCCGCGGGTCGCGGGGAGTCTCGAGCCTATCCCAGGGGACTTGGGGCACAACATGGGGGACACCTTGGACGGGGTACCAGCACATTGCAGGGCAATTTGGAAATGCCAATCAGCGTACAGTGAATGTCTTTGGATTGGGGAGGAAACCGGAGTACCCAGAGGAAACCCCCCCCCCGAAGCACACTCCACGCACACAGGAGATTCGAACCCCCAACCCCGAAGGTACGAGGCAGCAGTGCTAACCACTAAGCCACCGTGCGCCCACATTTATACATTTCCCTCGCTAAACCTT
This sequence comes from Ictalurus furcatus, assembly GCF_023375685.1. Taxonomy (NCBI): domain Eukaryota; kingdom Metazoa; phylum Chordata; class Actinopteri; order Siluriformes; family Ictaluridae; genus Ictalurus; species Ictalurus furcatus. The sequence continues at coordinate 19,333,028 of NC_071275.1, forward strand.
GTTCAGACCCAGGAGGATCTGCTATTACATCCTTCCACCCCCAATTCCCAAAGGACATCCAAGAAGACTTACAATCAGGGGACGAGGAGGAAAAGAGCACGGCCTATTGATTCATTGACGCCTGCTGTGTTGTGTTACCCCTGAAACCATTTATCATTATCAGTAACAACTGACAGTTTCGTTTTATTCCAAGAGATCGAAGCACAGAAAATCGAAACGGCACAAAAAGTCCATGCGCTACAAACGTTCTGCAAAACAAAAAAAGAAGGAAAATCAAGCCGTGGCCGGTAATATACTGTGACACGTACTATACAGTGACAAGAAATCATATGTAAATTTCACCAAAACGATATGGAAATGTTTACGTTTTGGTTATTTTCTAACCTTGCCTTGGTGTCTGCCTGCGCACATCAGCATTTCTGGAAGGAGTCTCCAGTGTCAGTGATTTGTAACGGTCTGTAACATCGGACATGCGAAGACTTTGTGTGAGGAGCCGGTTAGTCTGTCTAAAGATGTCTGAAACCTCAATAGCTACGTGCACTTTTCTCAATGTTCTAAATGACTGAATAAAAAGACAGAACCCCAGACGTCAGCGAAGTAAAGAGACGACAACGAGACGAGTGACTTTTACTTCAGGTGACGGGTCAGAGACTGACGTGGACGATGCTGATAATCAAAGTTTTAAACTCTACAGATTCTTTAAAACGCGTCAGGAATAATGTTTTTCCATCAGTAGCTTAGGTTATATAAATGTAGCGGTAGGCGTGGCGCCTTTCAGTGGATTTATAATGAAGTCTGTAAATACAATATTTTCCCTTTAAGACTTTTTTCTTTTTTAAATGGTGGAACTATACATCTGGTAGAGATAAAGAGAAACGGTTTTCAGTTCAGGAAAGTCTGAACTTTATATAGTAGGCACTTGTGCAACTCTGACCTCACTTGAAATGACTTGGGGAGGAAGGGGGGGGGAGGAATGACGTAAAGTTGCTCTCATTATTGACGCATGTGCTGTTTGTACTAGAGGACGTGGAACCCGATATCAGACGAATTCGGACAGGTTGTCGTGATGCAAGCTGAGGTCTAAAATAAATGAAAAGTGGGCATTTTAAAGCTTCACCGAGCTTATTTGGTTACTTATTGCTATGAAAATCTATTAATGACCCTCTGGGAACTTTACTAAATGTGTGTTCTGCACTCACTATCCGAGGTCATGGGTATTATTATTATTATTATTATTATTGTTGTTGTGTTTGGACCTTTACATTCTCTCAACCTTCTTAGAGCTGTTTTTCCTCCTCTACATCTTCCCACTCCTCATCAGTACCATCATTATTTTGTCGTCGTCCCCCCCCCCCCCCCATCCCCCATTCACACAGCTCTGTACGGTTTGATGCAGGAGTACAATGGAATTTTTGCCTGAAAATGGCCACCGCTGACATTTTCAAAAATAAATATGACAAAAGTATGAAAATAGGACGGCGTAAGTAATCATTTCAGCTATAATGAGGACAGAAATAGAGGCGGGAGTCAGGACTGTTATGCAAAACCTAAAGGAAAGACGTGTTAGCTCTTCTGCTCTGCACTTCCCTTTAATTACAACCTGCTGACACAAATACAGCTCCTGCTCCTGCTTCTCTGAGAGAAAAGGGTGGAGACGGGAACGGACAGACGGACGGAGGGAGAGAGAGAGAGCGAGAGAGAGCGCATTTTTGAGTTTGAAAGCATCTTATTTTGACAAATTCTCTACGGTCATACAAAAGCAGAATTAAGTATGAAAGACGAATAGCACAGATCAGTGGTGTAAAAGCAGAGCACACCGACGGTAAACACGTCACACTCGGGTCACACTCGCGTCATCTTCAGCAACCCTCAGCAGCCTTCCCAGAGACAGGGGTCATGGGAACTCTTAACAAACACTCTGGCAAGTTGTGCCATGTGAAGTCACTAAGGAAGTGAAGATTTAAGGAGGAAAACGTCAGCGTTCACACTCAGCAGGAGTCACGGAGAGAAGCGTCTTTGAAAAGGTTACGGAAAATAACGCAAACGAAAGCTGAGGGGTTTGTTAAAGCAATTACCCAGATCTCCAAGAGACTTTCTGAATGAAGACGTCATCTTTACTCTGTTATAAAACACATTAGTGGAGTGCTGAAGCACTTTGGTTACAGAGACGTGACTATGTGTGTGTGTGTGTGTGTGTGTGTTCAATGAGGTGTAAATGAAACAGCACCACTGACTAGTTGAGGCAAAAATGAAGTGTAAAAACTCATCAGCAGTTATTTGCTAGTAATTTCCATTCATTTTATTCTCTCTCTCTATCTCTCTCTCACACACACACACACTTCTCTTTACTTACTTTAAAGCCGTATAGATCGGTGTAGATCCTGAGACGCTGTTATGTTACACGGGGATTAAAGTGAAAATAATCCTCATGGCTGAAAGTTTCTCGTTCTCACTTCAGCAGGTTCTAATTTTCTGTCAGCTGAGTCCTGAACAAATACTGAATTATAAAATAATTTAAGACAGTGTAGGTCTGTGACCTCAAAATTTGTTTTCCATCGCATTTCGGTTTCTTCGTCTTAAACTCCGTATCGCACCAGAACACGACTGTTAACTGCAGCAAGTCCTTTAGTTCCAGCGCACACGAGACGAGTCTTCTGCTACTCCATTCTTCTTTTTCCATCATCTTATTATTATTCCTATTCTTCTCATTATATTATATATATATATATATATATATATATATATATATATATATATATATATATATATATATATATATATATATATATATATATATATATAAAAATCTTTTCCATTAAGTATATTTCCAACGAGGCTATTCACATGAAATTTTCACTAGACTTTGGTATTAACTCAAGAGATAAGCAAGTATAAAGAAATCCAGACGTTGAAGTCCATAAATGAAGTTATGTGTAATAAAGAGGAATGACACGGGAAAAAAGTATTGAACACACTAACTGAAATGTATTTAACACTCAGTGGAGAAGTCTTTGTTTGTAATGACAGCTTCAAGACGCTTCCTGTATGAAGAGATGAATGTTCCGCAGTATTCCGGTGTGATTTTGGTCCATTCTTCTAAACATATCGTCTTTAAATCTTGTTCAGTTGGATTCGAGTCAGGTGATTGGCTGGGCCGTTCTAACGCCTTGATTTTTTTTTTTAAAACCAGTTGAGAGTTTCCTTTGCTGTATGCTTTGGATCGTTGTCCTGCTGGAAGCTCCACCCACGTCTCATCTTCATCATCCTGGTGGATGGCAGCAGATTCTTCTCAGGAATCTCCCGGTAAAGGGCTCCATTCATCGTTCCTTCAATGATATGAAGTCTGCCAGTACCATGTGATGAAAAACAGCCCCACACCATGATGCTTCACCTCCAAACTTCACTGCTAGTGTAGTGTTTTTAGGGTGATGTGCAGTGCCATTTCTTCTCCAAACATGGTGTGTAGTAGGACAGCCGAAAAGTTCCATTTTGCTCTCGTCTGACCAGACTACACTCTCCCAGTATTTCATAGGCTTGTCCAGATGAGTCGTAGCAAACTTTAAACGAGCTTTAACATTCCCTTTTCTTTAGTAATGGAGTCTTGCGGGTGAGCGTGAGCAGTGGATTGCATTGCCTATTGTTTTCTCTGTGACGATGGCACCTGCTGCCTCCAAGTGTTTCTGGAGCTCTTTCCGAGTGGTCCTTGGGTCTTGGGCTACTCACCTGACTATCCTTCTGACTCCCTGGTCAGAAATATTGCGAGGAGCTCCTGTGCTTGGCCGGTTTATGACGGAGTGATGTTCCTTCCACTTGTGGATAACGGCCCCAATGGTGCTTACTGAAGGATTCAGGAGTTTTGAAATACGTCTGTATCCGATTCCATCAATATGTTTCGCAACAATAAGGTTGTGAAGGTCTTGGGAAGAGCTCTTTACTTTTGCCCATCATGAGATGTTTCTTGTGTGACGCCTTGGTAACAAAAAGCCTTTTTATAGACCATCGATTTACTAACCCAGCTGATATTCATTTGCACAGATAGGGGGTATAATTACTTTCTAACTACTTACAGATTTCAGCTGGTTCCTTGCCTTACCTTGCCTTGGAGAACGGCGGCTTCTTAGCGTGTTCAATACTTTTTTCCCCGTGTCATTCCACTTTATTACACATAACTTTCTTTATGGACCTTGATGCTGTGAATTCTTTATATTTCCAGATTTCTTGGGTTAGTCCTGATGTCTGGTGAAAACTTCATGTGAATAACCTCATTGGAAATATATTTACGGTCACGTTCAATGCTCATTTCCCCCGCTGTATGCTCATATATTTACTGCACAGTTGTGTACCACGGCGCGCACACACACACACACACACAAAAACTTGCACCACTAAATCACACTACATCTTCCCTAACGTGGTGTGAAACAAGAGGACCAATCAGTCCTGAAAGCCCACATTAGCCTCTCCATCCTGATTGCCTGCTCTCTAATTCCCGCTCGAAGCCTTTCTCACTTCCTCTCTCGTTAAAAGACTGTAATCCACAGGACTGCGGGGTTGATGACTGTCAAACGTCCGCGAAAAACACAGGGGACGAGCGTGTTCTCAGCTGCGTCTGACAGTCCTCTCCATTAACGGCCACTAAAACTCCAAAAATACACAGGACTCGAGTGAGGCGGCGTTTAGCTCGTGTCTGTCTCAGCTCCTGTAGGATTCATCAGTGTGAAGGGTGTAGTCACACTTACGAGGCTTTGTAGTGTCCTTCTACGGTACTTTTAGCTAACGGGGACGAGCACAGATTTTTAGTTGGATCCTACATGTCTGGGATCAAACTTTAGAGACTCAAAGCTGGGAAGAAACGAGACGTGGAAAGGTGTTTTTAAAGGAAATAATATAAGAACTCTAACACGACTCCATTCCAAACACACTATTTTAAAAGAGATTCACAGTGGAGTGAAGATTTAGGTTAGTTTATTTGGCTGTGTTCCAAATCAAAGTCAAAACAGCACATTTCTCGTACACGGTATCGGGTTTCTGGGTTACCTTTAATTATGTAGTGCATGGAGTTATATCTTTTCACACATATAAGTGTATCTAGTTGCCAGCTGTCGTCTTTACTGTGTGTGCGTAAGTGCATTTTTAAAAATCTTAAACACACAAGATACTACGTTGGCTATACTCGAACCACATGAGCTTTAGACGTTGACTTGGTCAATCACTGACTCATCAGTGAAATATTTCATGTATTCTCCTTCTCTTTTCATAAAATAAATAAATAAATAAATAAATGATCTGTAACACTTTAATTAAGATACTGAAACCGATGTTTATACGGTCCGTCCAGGACGTGGCGATTTTGCGAGGACGGAAATGAATGCCAAAATCAAGCAAACTCCGCAATATTCTTCGGAGATTTTCCACAGGTTTGGGCCGAGACGCGTCATGTGACGTCATCACGACTCGCGTTCGTTCAAAGCCTTACTCGATTCACGTGCGTCGAACCCGAGTACAGCTAAAAGGTCTCGTTTACCAACGAACACCACGGAGAACGACCGTGCAAGACAATTCAAGTAGCTTTCTGCAAACTGCATCACAATATTTGTCATGAACAAAGCATGAACGCACGTATTAACAAATGTTTTTAATAATAACGAACAACTTCAGCCAAAATTCAGAACTGAGGCTGAAGCAAGTTCCAATATATACCCCCGCCCCCAATTAATACACGTTTTAACTCACTATTTACTTTAACACTATAAACGTCTGCATATTAAAGCTGATCTTTATGGTTTGTTAGTGTTACTGTGAACTAATGCAGTAAATCATGAGAGCTAAGCGACCCTTAAACCTTGCGCTGAGCTATTAGAGGTGTGATTGCATCATGTTTTAATATATTTAACCTCTTCGGTCAACATAAATGACATAAAATACGTCACGTTCGATCCGATTCGGATCCAGCACCTCGGGGCGTGAGACAAGAAGGACAAATGAAACTGGGGATGATGGGATACCTAGTGTCAGCACGGCGAGTCCCTCGTTTCTCTTCTGGTGCCACAGCGTACCGGAGTTCCTTTGAATCAAAAGTGCATAACTGTGGTTTGTGGGGATTTATTCCTGACTTTGAATTGCACAAAAAGACTCACTCTGACAGGTCTCGTATTAAGACTCGCCGCCGAGCAGCTCTGTCTCGATCTTGTTTACTTCTCGGAAAGTTTGTTCAGGTTTTCTTCACCCCTGTTCTGCCCCTCTGCTCTAGAACGATTCTCTTTATGGCCAAAAAAAAACAAAAAACAAATCGTCACCACACAGCACCGGTCTCTGGGCTTCTTTTCATCTGGGAGCGTTTCTTTTTTAAACTAAATAGCCCTGGTGCTTCTCCAAGCCCCTGCTGCACTCCGGCCCCCATCCGGCTCTCATACTCCGCTGCCCACAAATTGCTTTCTGAATCGCTTCGGTGTGAAAATCCCTCATCAGGAGAGAGGGGACGGGAGAGAGGGGAAAAGGGGCAGCGGAAATCCTGGTCATTTGCATGTATATCTCAGAGAGGAGGTTCTCTGGGTCGCCGGGACATTTTAGCTCTTTTTTTTTTTTTGAAAAATAATCCCGAAGGGCCACATCTGCAAGAAATAACCGAATTTGTCTGGAAACGGGTTAAGTCACATGTCACTATCGGCATTAAATTGATCCGACAGAATAAAGAAATGTTCAGTGAATGCTCACGGAGGTCACCTGAAACAAACGACTAGACCTACTTCCTCCAAGAGCTTTCCACTTGTGATGATGGGCTCTCGAACAGATTCTCAACAACTCTTTCTCTCGCTCTCTCTCTCTCTCTCTCTCTCTCTCTCTCAGACAGGACGAGCTGCTAGAACATTAGTGATATCACTTTCAAAACCTTGACACACACACAATGAAATTCTGAATAGAGAAAATCAGACACACTTGAAGCAAGGCCTGTTGCCAAGGTAACGGGCAGGACGGATTTCCATGGAGATTAGATCCTCTGATATTCCAGAGACGGAAGAAGAGAGAGAGGGAGAGGAAGATAACAAGAGTCTTTCATTATTAAACCGGGGGAGTGTCGAGGCTTGAAGGGATTCCACACAAATGATCACACTCGGTGAGCCACAACCCATGAACACCACACACACACACACACACACAAATAACTGTTTTACAGTATGTGGCATCTTTTACTGTTTTCACTGCTATCTTTTGGTTTCCTGCCTCCCTCAAGGCTAATAACTAGGATCACAGATTCCATAAGTGAAATATTTCAACGTTTGTAGAACATGTCTTTTTAAGGCATCACGACGGCGCAGCAGGTATCGACACCTCACAGCTCCAGCATTCGGCAATCCTGACCTCGGTTTCCTCAGGGTTAGCTGGTTTCCTAAAAAACATGCAGTAGGTGGAATAGGTACACTAAATGGCCGCTAGTTGTGAAAGAGTGTGTGTGATGGACCGGTGTCCCATCCAGGGTGTATTCCCGGCGCACGCCCAACGTTCCTTGGATAGTCTCCGGAATCACCGCAATCCTGAACAGGATAAAGATGCCAGAAAATGTCTTTAGTCTAGACCCCCTAACGATCAAGCCTTAATAACGGCAAGAAAAACTGCCTATATTCGGAGACAAAAGGCGCTAAACTATAACTTTCCTTGTCACTTTTTTTTTTTTAAACCCCTGGAAAGGTTTATGTAGTGTACACTTTAAAGTATTACTCTAAAAGCTAATTAAAAGGTACAGAGGTAAAGTCTGTGCCTTAAATCATTTAAAAAATACTCTCCATTTACGTTAAAATGTATTAATACACGCAGTTTAGTGCCGTGAAGGTTGAGAAGAAGCACTGACAGGAAGCGAGGCTCTCCAAGAGAAATCCCTTTACATACTGCAGTCTACACGTTCTAGTTAAACCTTGGCAAGTGGAGTCATGTTGCAGTACAATTGGAGCAAATTGAGCGCATAACAGCATAATTAAGTGTGTAACAGCAGTGTTCAGCGTGTGGGGTCGTGACCTTATAGAGACACCAGACTCCGCCTCGTCAGCAACGACAGATGGAGCTTTGTCAAGCCGGAGAGAGTGTGTACGGCACCATACTACAATCTGAATGCCTGTCTGATCTTTTTTCATTTGCAAAATTGTGCGTCCTTAGAGACACAAGACGTCTTTTCAAAAGGGTCGGTCATGTCGCACCGTCATGGAGGACGTCGCCGACTGTCCTGTTCGGTCTACGTGAACAACCACTTACATTTAAAATAGCGCTGTTATAAAATAACGTCTGCACTTTAGACCCGTGTAAGCGTGTAAACAGTTTACAGCAGGGGAACGTTTCGAGTTCGCCTGACATTCGATCAAAACAGAAAGTTTCAGCTCTGATGCAGCAGGCATGAGTGCCTCTAATGGGAGTGCATTAAACGGCTTTCGCAATTAACGAACAGCCGATTAGCGGCGTGCATGGGCCAAAGTCACCGTAACGATTAATAATAGATTAATTGTGCAGCCTTAACGAGCAGCAGTGTTGTTATGGAGATAGAGGCGGTATTAGGGAGCCGTTATTTTGGTGCTGAAGGTGTGCAGAGACCAGACTCTGATTTATAAGCGTGTCCTGAGAGGCAGGGATGAGATGACAGGAGCTGGTTGGAGTTAAGTGGCTCTGCTCGAGGGCACAACTGCAGAAGTGCTCCATGGGCAGGGAGTTTAGAACGCTTTTCCATCGGATGCTTTACGGTAGCGCGAAAGTCTCAGCTTTGTACATCCCAAAGTGCTTGCACTTGCAGCAATGAGATCGAATTTTTACTGTTGCAATCAAAATGATTCAACCTCCATTGCAAATCAAAGTTTACAGACAAACAAACAGCTGTTTGCGACGAACAAATCAAACAAAAGCAATTGAAATAGTTCAACACAACGAACGCTTCAAGCGGTTTCCACAAATTCAGCTGACTCGAAATTACTCAACCCATTCATGGCAAGCGTCTTAAGTACTTACTAGAGCACCCTTTTGCCATTATGACCTGCTGCAAACGAGATGCACAGCCATACACCAGGTTCTGGCAGCGTTCCTGAAGAATCCGAGCACATTCCTCATGAGCATTGTCCTCCAGTTCAGTAATATTCTCGGGTTTGCTTGCCGCAACCGCATTCTTCACATCCCACCAGAGATTTTCTATGGGGTTCAAGTCAGGTGACTGTGATGGCCCTGTAGAATCTTCCAGGATTTCTTCTGCAACCAAGCCTTGGTGGAATTTGAGGTACGCTTGGGATCGGTGTCCTGTTGGAAGGTCCGATGGCGCCCCAAGCTTCAGCTTCCTCACAGACGGCACGACGTTTTCTCCTAGGATTTCCTGATACTCCAATGAATCCATCTCGCCTTCCACACGCTGCAGGTTTCCAGTGCCAGAGGATGCAAAGCAGCCCCAGAGCATCACCGAGCCTCCGCCATGCTCGACTGTGGACAGAATGTTCTTTCTTCATTCTTCTTCCTCCAGACGTACCGCTGATCCGTCGTGCTGAAAAGTTCCAGTTTTGTTTCATCGCTCCACAGAACAGAATCCCAAAACTTCTGTGGATTATTTATATGATTTTGAGCGACTTTTCTTGTGCTTTTGGGTCAGTAGCGGTGAACGTCTTGGAGTTCTGGCACGGAAACCTTCTGCGTTTAGTACACGCCTTACCCTGCTCACTGAAACCTCAGTGCTTGTTACACCAAGTCTTTCTGCAGGTCTTTTCAGTCACTCGAGGGTTTTTCACAACCTGCCTTCTCACAAATCTGCTTGCAGCCGTTTTTCCTTGTCCAGGTATTTCATACATTTTCCACCCCTGGCCAGTTCAGGTATTTCATGTGTTCCAGCTCAAGCACACCTGGTACAACTAATGAAGCCCTTGATTAGTCGCATCAGGTGTGCTTCAGACAACACCTGTTTTGAATATTTGTGCTGTTGTGAGGGAATCGATTCAGGAGGTTGAATCATTTTGAAACTGGAGAAATCATTACAAGTTGTATTCTCGGTTGAATTTGGGGAAAACACTTTTTCGCGTCCATCGTGTCGAACTATTTCAATTGCTTTTGTTTGATATGTTCATTGCAAACAGCTGAAAGTCTGTAAATTTTAAAACGGTAAACCTGATATGCAATGAGGGTTGAATAATTTAGATTTATTATTAATAATAACGATAATACAGAGCCAGTCTGGACACAACCTTTAGGTTTAGTTCTCCATCGACGTCAGAGACGAGGGTAACGGTCACACTGATGCTAGTAAAAATTGAGCATGAAAAAAGTGCTTGGATTTACTGTTGTCGGAACGGTCATTTGGATTAGAAACATATATTGGCTCATATTAACAGATATCATATTAACAAATCAACACATGACTCTTCCGTTTTTCACTGAAGTCTTCTGGAAAGTTCTAGCTAGCGCACTTGCTTTCCGTCCTTTCTGGGTGGGGCTTTCTGTCTTTTGACAGCACATTAATTGCACTTCGTTTTTTTTTTTTTACCATCACGCTGAAACACTACGCCCAGGTATTGTAATCTGAAGATACTTAAAGCCAAACACAAAACCACTGCGAGCTGCATGACAATAACATTGCAATAAAAACGGCATTACGTTCAGGAAAGAGAATATTTTTCAATATGTGAAGCTGACATCATCATCAGGGTTGGGTTTTGATGGACATGGGTTGACGTGTCGGTTAAAACGGAAGCAGTTCTGCTCCGTGAGATGAGGATAAGATGAGGTTGAGATGAGGATGCACAGACTCGTTACTCACAGCTTAAGGATACAAACAGGACAGTATCGGAGGCTGTAATAACTGCAGCATAGGACAGACAGAAACACAACAACAATTTCTTTTAACCTGCACCAAATACGCAGCCGTCAGACAAGATTTCCACAGCACACTAAACACACACACACACACACACACACACACACACCATTAGGAAATTACTGAAAATGAGATACTATCAAGAAACAAGAAACCTATCAA